>NW_019720161.1:98628-112718 GCF_002891405.2 Cryptotermes secundus
CAAAGCCGAGCCCCCCCCCACACCAGCAGTGACGCGGCGGGTGAGTCAGCGCTCCCCTCCCACCCCTCAGCGGTAACGTAACGCTCGCGTAATAGGCGAGTAATCACCCCGCATCCTGGCAGCCATGCGCGGTGACGTCACGAGCGGAGCCGAAGATAGCCGAGCCCCGTAACCGGGTAACTATGCAAGGCGAATCAACAGCGGTGACGTAACTGGACAGCGTGGCTAGCAACAAGGGTGCCTATTACGTGGCCGTATTGTCCGATCAAGGCTACATAGGGAGAAGCGAAGGCTATTCACAGTAGTTGTACTGTAACAGTCGCCGAGTCAGTTGTACTGAGACAGTCAGCGAGTCTGGAGCTACCGCCGAGTTAGCCAGCAACTAGTCAGTTGTATTGTGGCATTTTTCAGTGTACCAATTGTGATACTGCAGATAGCAGTAATCGTCAGATTGTAATTTGGGTGATTGTGAGAGCGGATGTGAAATAAAATTCGCTACATCGAATACGTCGAGAATTTATTTGTCGCGATATACGCCCGATACGCGACAATATCAAGAGGTTACTTTTTCATAATTACCAGCATACATAGTAATCATTACAGAGACTGAGCAGTTTCTTGATGTAACTTTGCATACCCCACATTTAATGAAAACCTCAATTTATCAAAGAGAAATCATGCTTTCAAAGAATGTTATTTATGAGTATTTAAAGAATTGCTGAAGATGCTGTGGAATCGGCATATTTAGGTCATGAAATAAGAACGTGGAATGCATATGTAATATGAGATTCTTGAAAATTAATTTGAATTCTTGTTGTGGAATTCTAGATATTTTCCTGAAGCGAGAAAGAATGTTCAATAAAGGCTGTAGATGCCTTTGCCAGACTTCCAGCTGTGTCTTAGTGACATATATGAAATGTCTGCTGTTCATAATGTGCATTTAGGTATGCTCTTCTGTGACCTCGTATAATTTGGTAGGGGACTTTCGGTAGCATAGTTGGTTGAGGCACTGTGCCTCAAGCCGGAAGGTCACAGATTGATTTATGAAGTCACTGGATTTTTCAGTTGACCTAATCGTCCCACCCACACTACAGCCCTGTTCTCAACTCAGCCTCTAACAGAAATGAGTACCAGAAATTGTCCTGGGGGTAAAAGGAGGCCAGCGTTTAAGGCTGACAACCTCACCTCCATCTGTGAGCCAATTGTCTTGATAATGTGGGATCCTCAATGTCTCACAACCCTATGAGCCTACATGGCCTGTTACAGGGATAGCTTTTCTTTATTTTACACTATTCTGGATAGGAAAATTATCAGACAAATGTTTACCTTTTTTCCCATGCATCCTGTTGTGTTATACAATATAACTTCTTTATTAAAACTGTCACAACACAACTATATCAAGGTCACTGCCTAGTTTGGCTCTGCTACATGTTTCGGCTATTAAAAGCCATCATCAGGCAAATACATGGCCAACATATATACAACCACTGAACTGCAGTACTGATAAAATTGGATGCAATAATATTAATTATATTAAAATACTTGGCATAAAAATGCAATAAATTAGATTATATAAAACAAAAGTTATAGTATAAAACAAGAATAAAATTCTTTGATTGATGCTTTACATCATTGAGTCAGTCGGTTTTTGTAATTTTGTTGCGTTCCCACGGACAAATTGGAGTATTCTATATTTTGTGTATATAAAATAAACTGTTATTGGAGGCTCATGATGTAGATGTAGTAATATTAATGTTAATAATTTAGTCGGTGCCTCATCTTAAAGTATTGTCCAGTCTATAGGGAATGTAAACGATTTATACTTTGTAAGATGAGGCACTGACTAAATAATTAACATTAATATTACTACATCTACATCATGAGCCTCCAATAACAGTTTATTTTATATACACAAAATATAGAATACTCCAATTTACTACATTTCTTTTTGTAAATTCTGCCAATATTCACACTCTTTGATCACAAAAATCAAGTCATTGTCTGTTCATCTTCTTTACTTCATTCCATCAATGAGATACCTAGGTTCAAAATCTAACAGTGTCAAAGCTGCCCCTGTAACAGGCTGCGGAGCCCCGTAGGGTTGTAAGACGTCAAGGCTCCCACATTTTCTCTAGAAAATTGGCTAACAGATGGCGGTAAGGTTGTCAGACTTACACGCCAGCCACCCTTTAGCCCCCAGGAAAATTCCTGGTACAAGGTGATGTTTTGTCACCACTGCTTTTCAACTTTGCCTTAGTATATGCCATTAGGAAGGTCCAGGAAAACCAGGTTGGACTGAAATTAAACGGGACACATCAGTTGTTGTTCTGTGCTGATCATGTGAATCTACTGGGTGATAATATAGATACCATAAAGAAAAACACACAAACTTTAATTGACGCAAGTAAGGAGGTTGGGCTGGAAGCAAACACAGAGAAAAGTAGGTATGTGTTGATTTCTCATCACCAGAATACAGGGAAAAATCATGGGTAAACATAGGAAACAGTTGTTTTGGAAATGTGGCACAATGCAGATATTTGGAATGACTATAACAAATCAAAACCTGATTCAGGAGGAAATTAAGAGGAGATTGAACTTGGGTAATGCTTGCTACCGTCCAGAACCTTTTGTCTTCCCGTCTGCTGTCCTAAAACATAAAGATTAGAATAAACAAAACCATAACCTTTCCTGTGGTTCTGTATGGCTGTGAAACTTTATCTCTGACATTAAGGGAGGATCATAGACTAAGGGTGTTTGAGGACAGGGCGTTGAGAATATTTGGACCGAAGAGGGATGAAGTGACAGGAGGTTGGAGAAAACTGCATAATGAGCTTCATAGCTTGTATTCTTCTCCTAGTATAATTAGAATGATCAAGTCAAGGAGGTGAGATGTACATAGCATGTAGCACGAATTGGGGAGGAGAAGAATGCATATAGGATATTGGTGGAACAGCAAGTAGGAAAGAGACCACTAGAAAGACCAAGACGTAGGTGGGGGACAATATTGAAATGGATCTTGGATAGAATGGAATGGTATGGACTGGGTCGATCAGGCTCAGGATAGGGACCAGTGGAGGGCTCTTGTGAACACGATAGTAAAGCTTCGCGTTCCATGGAATGCTGGGAAGTTTTTGAGTAGCTGCACAATTGGCGGCTTCCCAAGAAGGGCTTAGCTCCACGAGTGGTGAGTCAGTTGCGTATATTGACATATGGCCCATCGTATGTTTCTAAGGCCGACCTTAATTCACGTTCATTTGTTTCGCCAGTTCATTCCACGCTTCTTATTACCATCAGTGTAGTCCATGCTGAATGTAATATTTACTTGATATACAAAAGAATGCGGTTATCGGACAGGTTGCCGTAGCGGTAAGACGTCTAATTGAAACTTTAAAGTCGGGAGGTTCTAAGAAGAAAAACATTGCATTTAATTCGGCACTTTTAAATAACTTAAAAAAAAAAATTGAAACCTCGATAGAACTGACAGGTAAACACACGAAGAAGAACTTGCACACCTACTCCTTTTCTAGGCCCCAGGCTTTATGTTATTCTTTCCCAGGACATAATGCCAAGGTTACCGCTGAGTTCGCACAGTGTTTTAACCGACGTCTAGCCTCGTGTCTGGAAGGAAAACGGTTACCGTTCCATGCGTAACAACGTAACGAGATGCTTGGCGAAACAGCTGTAAATGCAAATAAAATTGAAAATTTGCATACCACATGTTCAGAAAAAGTTACATTTTTTTAATGCTAGTGGGGTGGTACGAAGTCCCTTGTACTGCAGCCACTTCTGGCCTATTGTACCAGCCCCAGATAATAGGTATAGGTGAGGGTGATTGTGGAGCAATTGGTGGAATGAAGATTGGCAGGGGAAACCGAAGTACTCGGAGAAAACCTGCCCCAGCGCTACTTTGTCCACCACAAATCCCAGGCCCGGGATTGAACCCGGGCCGCCGCGGTGGGAAGCCAGCGACTAACCGCTTGAGCTATGGCGCGAAAAGAGTTACGTACTTTAAAATAACTTTCATTAAGTTTCTTGATTTTATCGACCGCCTCTTTGGTCTAGTGGTCAGGGTTCCTGGCCACAGGTCCGGGTTCGATTCCCGGCGCTACCAGATTTTCTGAGAAGTAGTAGGTCTGGAACGGGGTCCACTCAACCTCGCGAGGATAATTGAGGAGCTATTTCAAGGAAATAGCGGCTCCAGTCTAGAAAACCGAAATTAACGGCCGTGGAGATTCGTTGCGCTGACCACGCGACACCCTCTATCCGCTAAAGTTGGCATTAATTTCGCCAACAAGCTGCGGTCGTTCGATCGATATAGTTCGCTTGCGGGCTAAAGCCACAGAGTTTCTTTTTCTTGATTTCATTGTCATCATAATCCGTAAGGGTTGAGCTTGTTAGCCCGTTCGCCCTTAAGCATCAAGCCACTTAGCCATCTTCTAAGTCTTCTTGGATCAAGTTTTCTTATTAGATAATAATATAAGAATTGCTTGGGAACTTATTTCATCATTCCTTTCCTCATCCCATATAGTTTAAGGGAGTTACGGTTTCCATGGCTGATCGTCAGGGTGGTATTAAGGAGAGAGACTGGGGTGGTTGTCCTGAGACATCCATGGAGTGAGATTGCAAATCTTTTAAGGGGAATCATACCTCTTCTGCTTCTTATTGTCTTGCATTCCTATTACTGACCAGGGGGGGGCACTATGCTACAAGCAGAAAGGTCGCGGGATCGAATCCCGATGAGGTGGATTTTTTCAATTTACCTAATCCTTCCGGCCGCACTATGGCCCTGGGTCGACTCAACCTCTAAGAAAAATGAGTACCAGGAATCCTCCTGGGGGTAAAGGGCGGCCGGCGCGTTAAGGCTGACAACCTCACCGCCATCTGTGAGCCGATTGTCCAGAAAATGTAGGAACCTCAACATCTCACAATCCTATGGGCCTCTACGGCCTGTTACATGGCTACCTTTACCTTTACCTATCAGTGATGGCGGAATATAATTCCGGATCACTTGTGTAACACCTTTGAGGGTTCAACGAGACATTTCATTATTTATGTTAAGTTTTCATATCAACTTTTCTGCTTTTTTTTTCGTGTTTGTTTCCAGTCCTACGTGGTATTCAATAATATGCCATCTCCCATGATTTTTTCACTGGCTCTTCCATCGCATTCAGGCCCTATGCCTCTTATTCAGTTCCGTAACCATTTCACAGACGGTAGGACTCCTTGGACGAGTGATCAGCACGTCGCAAGGTCTCTACCTAAACACAGGACAATACAAACACAGAATAAACATACACAGATATCCATGCCTTGAGTGGGATTCGAACCTTGATCTCAGCGTCCGAGCGAGCGAAGATAGTTCATGCCTTAGACCGCACGGATACTGTGACCGGCCATCTCCCATGAATAAAGCACATAAATAATTCTGAACCGCCTCCTTCATATAGAATACACTCATATCCGCATCAACACACTATCGGTACTCATACAGTAGAAACGGTACACTGAAAGAAAAGGCTGTTCACTCTCGTGAGTGTGCACATTTATGCACAGTGTTAATTCTCGACAATTTAATGCTGTAGTGGACCGTAATTTTAGAGCTTAAATATCACGCATACATACATTTTTGTGTATGTAGAAATATATTTCAGATACGTAAAGTTTGATTTTCTGAACTGCATGCGAGCTCGCGCGCGCATGCGCATGTGAACGCAGTGTACTTCTCTCTAAATTTTAATTATGTTTAAAGTACAAAGTGTACACCATCTGCTCCCCCCGTCCTGAATTATTTGAGGGGGGGGGGTTAAATTAAATGTATTGAAAAAAGAAGGAAATGTGCCAACATTTCTCTCTTATTAGTCTTCTATACTTTCAGGCAATTGGTTAAAATGGCCATAAAGGTAAAAGGGTAAAGTTGTCCCTGCGCTTAATTAATTAAGCACCACACCATTGGGATGTATGGAGAGTGGAGGTACGGCTCCACCATTCTTCACCTCTGCACTAAATAGACGTGAGTGATCAACTTTACACCACGGCCGCCTTACAATGGATTACTGTAGATCGCGGTGCAAGGGCCGAGAAGGCCCACCCCTTATACATTCATACCCCCGGTGAAAGGGCCTCGAACTGCTTGAATGGAAACCTGTACACAGTTTCTCTTGCTCTCACCCATCTCTCACAAATAAATGTCTGTTTCCATGCTCACACCCCTCTTCAGCAGTAAGTCTATGCGAGTGCATTCTACCGTGCTAACTGCGCAGCTAAATCTCAACTGTCGCTATGATTGTGAGACGTCGAGGCTCCCACATTTGTTAAGACAGTCGGCTCCCAGATGGCGGTGAGGTCAGCCTTCCGCGCCGGCCGCTCTTTACCCCCAGGAACATTCCTGGTACTCATTTCTGTTAGACACTGAGTCGGCCCCAGGGCCACAGAGCGGTTGGAACGATTAGGTCAATGGAAAAATCCAGTGACCTCGTCGGGAATCGAATCCCTGACTTCCGACTTCTAACATAGCGCCTCCAGAAACTGCACTACCGCGCGCTCTATATTATACAATTTATATAGCGATTATTTGATATGTGAAAATATTTTGTTATCAGCGTTTAATCTGTATATACGGCTCCTGTCAGCATAGGCATGTATGGCGTTACCGTGGAAGTGGCCTGTCATTGCTCACGCCACCGGAAATAAGTGGGACGTACCTTACGGAACAGACTGATGCTAAGATCAGGAGAGCGGTGGTACGACAGCACACTTATGCCCGCGCGTACATGACATGCCCCAGTTCTGTGGAGAGATTACTTGTACAGTCCGTCAATAGCTAGACTATACAGCGTGGACTGATATGATGATTTTTATGGGTTTGAGACTGAGTCCACTTAGCACTGCCGCCACTGTTTAGCCTATTGTAGCAGCCCCAGATGATAGATGAGGGTGATTGTGGAGCAGTAGTTGGAATGCGAATTGGCAGGGGGAACCGAAATACCCTGAGAAAACCTGCCCCAGTGCCACTTTGTCCACTACAAATCCCACATGACTTGACTCATGCTTGAACCCGGGCCGCCGCAGTGGGAAGCCGGCGACTAACCGCCTGAGCTATAGTACGGCCTATGGTATGATGATGATAGCATGCTGAATGGGAAAGGATTTGGAAGGAAATGGTTGTGGCCTTAGCGATGTATTATTCCGACATTTTGTCTGCAGGGAATCAAGAAATTCACGAAAAAGCTTCAGTAGGAATAGCCGGTGTCCGAGCTCAGGTTCGAATCGAGTACCTCCCGAATATGAGCCTGGACTGTTCAGTTTCTCCTCTATTTATCCCATCGCTTTTTTACAGCTTCTCCATTGCGTTTCCTCTTTCCTCTTCAGTTCCTGTTCTTCCACTTCTCTAAATATCCCCTGCTCAATTTTACTTCTACTTGTCTTTTGAGCTCTCTTTCAAGTCTTCCTCCTTCCTCTTCTACTTCTCCTTCTCCTTCTGCCCTCTTCTGATTTTCACGAGTTTTTGCTATACGACTCCCAAAGTTGTGAGATAATAAAATATGGCCATGAGTCCCACCGGACTCCGAACCAAGAATGACTGCTGGCGAGGGCCAGCAGCAATTTACCCCACCCAACTGCTTTTCTCCTCTTCCTCCCCAGCTTATCTTCATTACCTTATATCACATTTTTAATATTTCTGTCGGCACTGTTTTAGGTGGATCTATACATCCACTCCCCCATACGTCTTTATGACGTAGTGCTTAATTAGTTAAGCACAGGGACAACTTTACCTTTTTGCTGTTTTGTGTAAAAGGGTTCACAAGAGTTGGTATCCCAAGAATCATTGCAGCATAGTTCTGAAGTCATCTCCAGTCAGTGTTCTAATGGTCAGTGCCTAATCAATCAGACGTGTGGGGCAAAACTTCATTTACTAAGTTCAAGGTTACTTCAAGATCAAACCCAAGCATGACTGGCATTGTACGTGTAGATAACAAGAAATCTAGTTTTGACCTATGCGATTCACTTGGCATTCGAGGTCTGAAAATGAAACAACCGAACTGATGTCTTTGTGTAGCAGTTGGCTATAGTGGTGAGTTCGCGCGTGTGGGATCACGTGTTGATATAATTCAACAGTTTTTTTTTGTCGAGTCAGTGGGATTCGTTTTGTTTCTTTGTCAAAAATATGATGAAAATACTTTGCTTCGACTTTTCAGAAAGATTGAAAGAACCCGACTCCTTTGGAGAAGGGGGCTTATTCGTTGGTGATGACGTCAGCTCTACCAGTACGGTCCTGAAAATTTTCTTGGAAATTCTGTACTTTCTTCAAAGTCAAGAAAACGCAAAAAATATCAAACCCACGATGGTATACAACTTTTAGATGTCAAAGTACAGACTGATTCTAAATTATTGTTGGGGTTTCTGTGACCCATAATTTACAAATTGGAAAGAACAAAATAAAACTGTTTACGAAATATGAAAGTATAACTCAGAAAGTTTCATTATTTACTACAATCAATACTGCAGAATGCTAAACAACTTCAATATGCGCGCCTTTCGTGGCACTTAAAGTTTGAAAATTATAGGTCACGGAAATCCCGACAATAATTTAGAATCACTCTGCATTATTCCGAATTTCTTCTTTCAAAATAAACAGATAATCAATCAGCGTCTCTTCAAGTTCTGAGTCGATTATGCCAACCCTCCAGTCGACGAACAAGTGGATTCCTCGGCATAACCCTCACTTTTCCCACACAGCACTACAGGTAGAGGGGACATTGCGCTTGCCTTATTTAGTTTTCTTGTCGCTTTTCGTGTTCCTGAAACTAAAAGTCTTACTAAAAACGTATATTTTTAGTCATTTGGCGATATTGAGATAAACGTGACGATAGTCCTGAAATAACCTTCGTAAAATGGTGTCCGTAAGTTTGTCCACTCGTGTTAGAATCGCGAGCGATAATTGCAAGGTGACCTGGTTTACTGAACTCGGTGCTAGTTAAATTACCGCTGAAAATTCAGCGGAAATATTTTGGCATTTATCGCCTCTAACTGGGGAATTTTCAAATATTTCCCTTGAAGTATCATTGGGAATTTCACCATGGCCCGCATAGAATAATCCGTATAACAATTACGATAGGAGATGGTTCGATCGAAGAACCGGTGTTCGATTCCTGACAGTGGCACATATTTTTCTGTTCATGATCGCGTATAGACCGGTTCTGAGGCCCCTCCCGTCTCCTATCCTGAGGGTACCTGGGGTTTCCCCCTGGGGGTGAAGTGCCGGGGCACCTTCATGTGACCAGGTTAAAAATACGAAGCGTTATACATCCGCTCCTTCATATATCATTAATTAATTAAGCAGAGGGGCAACTTATTCTTAACACCTGTAACTTCTGTGTCCACATGTAACTATTACACTAATCCAATATATTACATTATAGTCCTTGAAGGACATCCTGGTATTCATGATTTTACTGAATATCCGCCCTATGAACTTTTAGAAAGACAGCTGCTTGATAGAATAAGCATAATATTATGGGCCTAGATGTATTTGTATGCAACTTTCAACATTTTAGTAACGATCTGTTACGTGGCATTTATTGCTGCCATCTTCTGAGCCTATCGTAACTAACGGAAATGAGTTTTGCATTTCTTTCCTATGTCACGACAAATCTATAAGCTCTGTCCTGTATATAGATAAGATTTAAGGCTTTTACTCAGATAAAGTTTCATATATCCTTCAGAGTTATGTCGCCGTGTAATCTGGTATTTTGCTACCCACCTGCCGTACTAGCACACGGTGTCATAACTCTGAAGACCAGAATATAAACTTTCACTGCGGGTTAGAGATTGATCCGAGATAGTCGGTTTAGCGACTGACTACGGACTCGACGACCGAAGGGTTGGAGTTCGAGTCCTGGTAGGGGCAAGAATTTTCTCTCCACAGCGTCCAGACCGGCCACACTCCTATCCAATGGGTACCATGATCTGTTTCGCAGGGTAAAAGAGATGGGGCGTGAAGCTGACCACTCACTTCCAACTAGTGCCGAGGTCAAGAAAATGTGGATCTATACAGCCATTCCCCCATACGCCTTAATGGCGTAGTGCTTAATTATTTGAGCACAGGGACAACTTTACCTTTTTACCTTGTGGGTTAGAGATTGTAAATGAAAGTAAGTTCTGTTATTTAAGAATCTCACATTGAAACGTAAATTCATAAATGTTTAAGTTCCCTGAGTTCTGTGTGACCTTCCCTGCGTGTCATACGTCGTTTGAGCGTGTAACATGTTTTATCAATGGCTTAGCGTGCGGATATCATCTCTTCTGCGCATGATCAGCCGAATTACTATCGATCTTGTACGTAACCATCTTCTTGTGACCTAAAACGCCCTGGCTGTTTGAATTGATGTTATGGTCATGATAGTGTTAATGTCTAGTTTGCTGAAAAAGAAACTAAGAGGATGGAGAAAATTACATAACAAAAAACTTAATAATTTGTAATATACCCTTAATAATGAAAAAATACTATCTTCTGGAATTTGATGCAGTACAGTCTGGTAGAAGTTAACCGGCGTTTCCATCTTCAGCGTAGAAGATGCGATAAGTGTGCGTCTTGTAAAAAGCAAGGAGTAAGTTTCTTCATGACCGTCGAAAAGTTTACTCTTCGACTCTGAAGATGGAAACAGTACGATCCGCGAAAACGTAGATGGATTTCTACCGGACTGTATGTCATCCTGCCAAGAAGATGGTATTCCTCAGTCACTACTCTGAAAATCAGAACTTAAAATTGCCCTCAGTGTTTTAGTTATTTTTTAATTATTTTCACTTCATGTATCGACACTCTCATTAACCATACTTCAAAGCGTCGAGTGGTAAGGTAATAGTGAATAATGAATTATAAATGATTTAAAGGAAGTGGTCATGGCCTATTTTAACGTACCATCATGACATTTGCCTGGGAGGAATGTAGAAAACCATGAAGACCCTCGTTCTTGTTATTCTGTACCCCGACTGAGTCGTCGTTATGAACACGATTATTATTATTATTATGTACTCATACTAACTTTGTAATTGGCCTCTGTGCTGTTCAGTTTGGACGTAAATAAACATGAATTGAATTGAATTACAGTAAGCCCTCGCTAATCAGGAGTAATATGGGGGAGGTCGTCCGGATTAAGCGATAATCCGGGTTAGTGAAGTAAAAGGTAGCCATAAAAGACAAAAAAGAATCTTATAATACAAATAAATGGAAAATTTGATGATGTAAATATTGATGATAAAAATAAATAAAAAAGATATCACTGTAGAAATTTTGTTTAAGAACTATAAAAAACAGTACGTGTATTCGTTGATAGAAGACTGGGAAGTTGTACTTATTTTGAACGTAATAATGCAGAAACCGTCAAGTTTTGTCTGAACAGACAAATGACTCATCTGCCTTCCTAAATGTCGTGTCTTTTAAAGTATGTACTCAAGTGTGAACAGCATTTTTCATAAAATTCTTTATTAAGATCCGTCACAACAGAACAACGAAACAGTTAATGTTCAATAGTATTTAGCTACATGTTTCGGCTTTTAGAAAGCCATCATTAGGCAAACACACAATTACTGTTGGCTTCTTACTTGGCTCACTCTTCAACATTGAAGATGGAGGTTATGTTGCCCTGACCGCCCTGACACACTGGGCTTTCACCAGTCTACATGGTATTACAATCCGGACAACTGCAGTATCATAGTCACCGCCATATGGATACCAAATCCGACAACTCCAGAGCAGAGTCAGCGGGCTCTTGGTTTTCATTTTCCATTGCATTGCAAGTCCACAACTTGACAAAACGAGGAGTAAATCAATAATGTCACGAAGTCCACCTAAACAATTACATTTGCCTGATGATGGCTTTCTAAAAGCCGAAACATGTAGCTAAATACTGTTGAACATTAACTGTTTCGTTGTGTTCTGGCTGATTCTAATAAAATATTTTATATAATTAACACAGCAAGTTGCACCCATTCAAAAAAGCATTTTTCATATTTCGATCCGGTTTAACTGTAAACGGATTAGCGGGGGTCTACTGTATTTTTATTAAATAAAAAATTATATGGGCATATGACGCGCATAGGAAAATGAGAAATTCATAAATAATTCTATTCAGAAGACATGAAGGTGACGATGAAGTATGCCGTCTTCTGGGATGTGCCTCCGAAACGTCGGTTTACACAATATCTACACGGCGCCACATCCCAGAAGACTGCACTCTTCATAGTCACCGCCGTGGAAACCTCAAATCTTACATTGAAAGTGACGAGACCACTTCGGGGTATGTAGGCATGGATTATGTGGTAAATTAATATTCGGATGGATGAAAATGGGTGGAGTGTGAGGGTGTGGACAGGATGTAACTGAAGAGTACAGTATTCTGAGTTGTAACACCGTATAACTTGGCCCTTCCGAACTACACAGAAGACCGCACGTTTCATAATCACCACAGCGAGAAACTCAGATCGAACAGGATTTAATGGCTCGAAAATGGCTGAACAGGGTTTTGAACCGTCAGCTGACTTAATAAATGGGAGTCTGTTTGCCAGTTTCCGCAAATATATAGAACGCCTCCGCACTATGGAGTTAGTTACAACTGTCAACAGCGAGTCTCCCATTATATTATATATTTGATGTTGGCTATTTAACGACGATTTTTACGTTTCATCCTGTATGTTACGTATTTTTAATCATAGCATACAAAGTTTTTATATGAAAGCTGGAAAAAGAGAGCTAGGAAGACCTAGACATAGATTGGAGGATAATGTTAAATGTATATTATGGAAGGGTGTGTACTGGACTTTCTTTTATTGCTAGTGGGGTGGGACTAAGTCCCTTGTACTGCGGCCACTTCTGGCCTATTGTACCAGCCCCAGATGATAGGTGAGGGTGATTGTGGAGCAATTGGTGGAATGAAGATTGGCAGGGGAAACCGAAGTACTCGGAGAAAACCTGCCCCAGCGCCACTTTGTCCACAACAAATCCCACTTGACCAGACCCGCGATCGAACCCGGGCCGTCGCGGTGGGAAGCCAGCGACTAACCGCTTGAGCTATGGCGTGGCCTGTGTACTGGATTAATCTGGCTTAGAATAGGGGCCGGTGTCGGACTGTCTTGAACACGGTAATGAACCATAATTAGGAACTTCTTGAGTGGCTGAGCAGTTGTTAGCTTCTGCCTGTGAATAATGAATTGGAAAGGAGGTTAAAAGGAGATTCCTTGGACCGTTTCGCTCGGCTGGACAGCATTTGACTAGATTGACTGCAGAAAGTGATACTCGAATCCGGTACTACGCGAACACCAAGCAGATTGATAGCCACTACAGCGAAATTAGGCATGTTATCGTGTTCTAGAACCACTGAAATATTATTCGATTTTATGAATTATTAAAAAAGTAGAATAAATAGGTTTAGAGCTACAAGTAATGTTTCAGCCTTTACTAATCGAAAGTAGCGTTTGATGTCTCCATTTTAATGTGACTGCCCAATATCATTTGTTATCAAATATCCATTGAAGGACAGCACCCGCGATAAGTAGGTCACTGGCAGATGGACCTACAGACGTGACCTTTCTGAAACTTTGCTATTTATAAACATCGCATTATGCGTATGGTTTTTTTTTAAAGACCTAATCAATTGGCGTATTTGAACAGCTGTGAAATATACGTCATTTCGCATAATTTCGGGTAATTTGACGGTTGTGGAAAATATTATTCAATTAATAATATAAAATAGACGAGGTATTCGTGTGTGCGAAGGCGTTATGATAATTTTGATATTTTATTTTAAAATATTTTAATAAATGTTACATAACTATTTACAATATATCAAATGAAATGATATCACAGTGGGCTAGGGACATGCGATAGCCGTTTTCTCTTAAATGTTTCCAACTTAATAAAATGGTCAGGAGATCAAATAATTTAGAATATAAAAATATATGTACCGTATTTACGCATATATAGGCCGCGTGCGTGTATAGGCCGCAGCACAATTTTCAGACAGAAATTATAGAAAAAATAATTTTCTTGGAATATTATTTCAGGAGTATTACACCCTGTATTACTAATTATGAAT
>NW_019720161.1:113053-148105 GCF_002891405.2 Cryptotermes secundus
ATATATTCTAAAACTTTATAAGACGTTTTATATTTCGGGTTTAAGAACATTTTAACATTAACAGAACCAACATAATCACATAAGCAATATACCCGCCTCTCCCTGCTTTATGTAAGCAGCCCGACAGTGGGCAAATACGCCTGAAACAAAGAGCGCTAAAGATTGATCACAGAGTACAATATCAGATAAACCACAAAATAGTACCACAGATGACAGGAACGCCTGCAGGGGGTTGGATGTGGGGCTAACAACTCCTCACCATAAAAAATCATTATGTTACGAAAATGAACATAAAGCCTCGGACCTGGACTGATTCCTTGGATAAACGGCCTAAGCTAATGAAAATGGATATGAGATTTGGCACGTGGAATGTTCAAAGTTTGTATAGGGCAGGTTCGCTCAGGGCAGTGGCAGAAGAAATCTTAAAATATAAGTTAGATTTAGCGGGAGTACAGGAGGTCAGATGGGATGGAGGTGGCATCGCACCAGCAGGAGACTGTACATTTTTCTATGGAAAGGGGAATGAAAATCATGAATTAGGTACAGGCTTTTTCGTACATAAGAGAATCGTATCAGCAGTTAAGAGGGTAGAGTTCGTTAGTGATAGGATATCGTATATAATACTAAAAGGTCGCTGGTGTGATATCATTGTTATGAACGTTCACACCCCAACAGAAGATAACATTGATGACATAAAGGATAGATTATATGAAGAACTAGAACATGTATTTGATAAATTCCCGAAGTACCCTATGAAAATTTTGCTACGAAATTTCAATGCCAAAGTAGGAAGGGAAGACATTTTCAAACCAACGATTGGGAATAAGAGTTTCCATGAAATTAGTAATGACAATGGAGTTAGAGTTGTAAACTTTGCCACATCAAAAATTTCACTGTCAAAAGTACAATGTTCCCATATTGTAACATCCATAAATTTACTTGGACATTTCTGATGGGAAGATACACAATCAAATAGACCATATTTTGATAGATAGGAGACGGCACTCAAGTATACTTGATGTCCGATCATTCAAGGCAGCAGATTGTGATACTGACCACTACCTGGTGGTGGCAAAGGTTAGGGAAAGACTGGCAGTGAGCAAACAAACAACACAAAGAGTTCATATGGAGAGGTTCAATCTCAAGAAATTAAATGAGGTAGATGGTAAAGAACAGTATTGTGTTGAAATCTCAAATAGGCTCACGGCTTTGGAAAACTTTGAAACTGAGGGGGATGTTAATAAAGCTTGGGAAACTATTAGACAGAATATAAAAATGTCTGCCAAAGAGAGAGTAGGTTATTATGAACCGAAGAAGCATAAGCCATGGTTCGATGAAGGATGCTCAAAGGTATTAGATCAAAGAAAGCAGACCAAATTGCAATGGTTACAGGATCCAAGCGAGTTAAATGGCGATAATCTGAACAATATAAAACGTGAAACCAGCAGGCATTTCAGGAAAAAAAGAGGGAATATGTGAAAGACAAAATTGATAAGCTTGCAATGAACAGTAAGAACAAAAATATTAGAGACCTGTATAGAAGAATAAATGACTTTAAGAGGGTTTACCAGCCTAGCAGTTGTGACAGTCCAAACCTTTTAAAACTCTTCAATTGACGCTATGTTCCTCTTTAGCCATTTCAATAGAGTGACTGATTTATTGGGGAGACCGATCATTAGCAAGTTATGATTTACTTTTCGCATCTGGACAGAAATAACTGCCTTGTTTTGTTACCTGCAGCTTGGGTGACCGGAAAAGGGAGAGAGGCCACCACAAAAGGCAAATCTGTAGTTTGCCGAAGATGTAAATTTTGTTTTGTTAATAGGGTAGCTGTTATAAATGTTTCTTCGGAAGGGTGTAATTGGACCCTAAACTAAGAAATAACCGCTTTCACATGTGGGGTACTGGGTTCTGTATCTTTGGATCTCTTTATTCTCAAAGTTCGTTATGTGATTGTCTAGTACTGATTGTATGATGGATTTGGCCTGTTAAAATCAACCAATAAGAAACTATTCTTGTCTGGAAGAAAGGCCGTCGGTTCAAATCCTATGCAGGGGATGAAGCGACGCTCCCGCAGGATAGAGTTGGCAGAAGGACTTGGCATTTTGAAGCATCAGAGGCAGACGTCATTGCTCTGCACTCTCCAAGTTTATCTAAATTATCAGTCTTTATTTGGTTCGATTAATCTTTGATAATAATAAAAAAGGGCACATTACTCCGTACTTGATAATAAAGTTATAGTGTTTGCTTCTGAAATAAACAATTTGTGGAGATCAGAAATAGTGTCTTTGATTTCTAGCAGTGGACTGGTTTTAAATGTGCAGTTTTCTCGTTGCCTCAGTTATTGCCGTGACACGGTCCTGAGAAGAGTCAAGTGTTCTACCGAAGCCGGCAAATAAATACAAAGATAGAAGGGGGACGGTTACACAGTAACTTAGTAAAGGATGAGAATGGTGATCTGCTTGCAGATTCCCACAACATTTTGAATAGGTGGAGGAACTACTTCTCTCAGTTATTGAATGTCCATAGGGTCAGTGCTGTTAGGCAGATAGAAATCCATACAGCTGAGCCGTTAGTACCTAATCCTAGCTCTTTTGAGTTTGAAAGTGCTATTGCAAAATTGAAACGGTATAAATCGCCAGGTAGTGATCAAATTCCGGCAGAACTTATTCAAGCAGGAGGCGAAATATTACGGTCTAAGATCCACAATCTAATTACTTCTATTTGGCATAAAGAAAAATTGCCTGATCAGTGAAAGGAGTCTATTATTGTACCAGTTCATAAGAAGGGTGATAAAATTTACTGTAGTAATTATCGGGGGATATCACTGCTATCAACTTCATATAAAATTTTGTCCAATATTCTTCCTTCAAGGTTAAGTCCATATATAGATGAAATTATTGAGGATCATCAGTGTGGGTTTCGACGTAACAGATCAACTACAGATCAGATCTTTTGCATTTGTCAGATACTGGAGAAAAAATGGGAGTACGATGAAACAGTACATCAGCAATTCACAGACTTCAAGAAAGCCTACGATTCAGTTAGGAGGGAAGTATTGTACAATATTCTGATAGAGTTTGGGATACCCTTGAAACTACTTAGGTTGATTAGAATGTGTTCAAACGAAACGTATAGTAAAGTCCCTGTAGGTAAACATTTGTCTGATAAATTTCCTATCCACAATGGTCTAAAACAAGGAGATGCTTTATCGCCACTCGTTTTCAACTTTGCCTTAGAATATGCAATTAGGGAGGTCCAGGGGAACCAGGTGGGACTGAAATTAAACGGGACACATCAGCTGTTGGTCTATGAGGATGATGTGAATCTACTAGGTGATAATGTAGATACCATAAAGAAAAACACTAACTTTAACTGACGCAAGTAAAGAGGTTGGTCTAGAAGTAAACACAGAGAAGACTAAGTATATGTTGCTGTCTCGTGACCGAAATGCAGGGCAAAATCATGACATAAAGATAGGAAACAGATGTTTTGAAAATATGGCACAGTTCAGATATTTGGGAACAACGATATAAGATTGAAACCTGATTCAAGGAGGAAATTAAGAGGCGATTGAACTCGGGTAATGCTTGCTACCATTCAGTCCAGAACCTTTTGATTTCTCGTCTGTTGTCCAAAAACATAAAAATTAGAATATACAAAACTATAATTTTGCTCGTGGTTCTGTATTGGTGTGAAACTTGGTCTCTGACATTAAGGGAGGAACATAGACTGAGGGTGTTTAAGAACAGGATGTTGAGGAGAATATTTGGACCGAAGAGAGATGAAGTGACAGGAGGTTCGAGAAAACTGCATAATGAAGAGCTTCATAACTTGTACTCTTCTCCAAGTATAATTAGAATGATCAAGTCAAGGAGGATGAAGTGAGAACGTCATGTAGCACGAATGTGGGAGACGAGGAATGCGTATAGGATATTGGTGGGAGAGCCAGAAGGAAAGAGACCACATGGAAGACCAAGGTGTAGGTGGGTGGACAATATTAGAATGGATCTTAGAGAGATAGGATGGGATGGTATGGATTGGATAGATCTGGCTCAGGATAGGGACCAGTGGAGGGCTCTTGTGAACACGGTAATGAACTTTCGGGTTCCATAAAATTCTGGGAAATTCTTGAGTAGCTGCAGAATTGGCGGCTCCTCCAGAAGTGCTCAGCTTCATGAGTAAGTAAGTAAGTAATAACAGATATAAGGCAAAGGTGAAGTTATCCCTGTAACCGGCCGTGGAGCCCCGTGGGGTTGTGGGACGTCGAGGCTCACACATTTTCTAGACAGTCGGGTTGCAGATGGCGGTGAGGTTGTCAGCCTTACGTGCCGGCCGCCCTATACCCCCAGGAAGATTCCTGGTACTCATTTGTGTTAGAGACTGAGTCAACCCCAGGGCCATAGTGCGGCTGGAATGATTAGTTCAATTGAAAAATTCAATTACCTCATCGGGAATCGAACCCGGGATCTTCCGGCTTGTAGCATAGTGCCTCACAAGATATAAGAGCAACCCCATAAGAAGGAATCCTGTTGGAGGAGTACCAGAGAAAGTTGTACAGCACTACACCAACCGGAAAGACAGAACGCACTTCCACTATGCAGTCAAGCAAATCTCCAAAAACTGCATCGAACCAAACCATGACTAGCAAGTATCATCAAGCCAAACATACCGCGACTACAGGAAGCCACGAATGTCCTACATGCCATGTCGTACAAATGTTTTAACCTAGGCAATAGGCATAACCATCTGAATCTAAATGTTCATACACAAAATACACCTTATATACATACATACAATTGCAACTGCATCTTCGAGGGAGAGTCAGAAAATAGGTCACAAATGGAAGTAAAACGGCTGTAATATATGTAATAGGTTTTCTATGTATATCACAATGTAGTAACAGAGTCAAGCTTCATGACAGTCTAGGTAACAGACGCACATGCGCATGTTCAGAGTCAGGTTTCAGTAGTCAAAATGGCGACCGTTCTCGAGAAGTGTACCACTGAAAGCACCGTTCTGTTGTGCGTTTTTCTTTCTGGGCAAAAGGATTCAGTGAAATGAATATTCGTAAAGAAATGTTTCTTGTTTACGGTGGGAAGTGTTTGTCGCGTAAGGCGGTTCACATCTGGGTGGCAGACGTTTCGCTGATGATGAAGATGTGGAAGCGGAGGTGCGGAAGTTGCTGATACAACAGACAAAAGACTTCTGTGCTGCGGGTTTCGGCGCACTGGCAAAGCGATAGGACAAGTGTATTAGTGTTGCTGGAGGCTACATGTTTTGCTTTTTGTATCCATCTGTCACGTATTTACTGACTCTCCCTCGCGCCTTCGCAATTTATGTCGCATTTGATTCATTTTTATGTCATGCATACTTTAGTACGCTGGGCGAGAATACTGTATTTTACTAATGAACAGACAAGGAGCCAAATTGACCACACATCCAAGTGTGAATGTATGAAGAAGGGCCCAGTTCAATAGAATATAGGCATGACAATTCAATGAACTGGTGTGTTGTGTCACCTGAAGATGACCCAGTAGTCAGGTCCGAAACATGTAGTGGAAAATAAAACAGAAAATGCTAAATAGTTGTGTTGATGGTACGGTATTTTCATTTGTAACAAAAAACAGCAGGATACACAAGCCAAAGATTGTCTTCTTTTGTCTTGTCTTGTACGTTGATAACGTCTGAAGTTGTTCGTACATGAAGAATGCTATCTTCTGAATATGACGCCGTTTAATCAGGTGTTGAAGTTTATCAATGTTTTGGAGGAGCGCACTGCCTCCATATTCAGGGTTGAAGATAAACCAAATGAACAACCTTGTTAGTTACTTGGTCGCCTTACTTTTCGACCCTGAGGATGGAAGCAGTACGTTTCTCTGAATCGTTCCACCAGACTTCACGACGACATTGCAGAAGGTAGTACTGTTCATAATTATCCCTGCGAGAACCATATCCGCATCCAGAAATTTATTTTGGGAAATTTTGCTGTGTCCAAATTTCCTAAACTGTGTAGAGTGTAAACTTGTACGGTCCTGGAAGAGAAGTCAGAGACTTTCCAACTGAACACTTGCGGTTATAGTCCTCATGTAACATCCTTTCTGACGAGAGGATTGGTCTGTCCTTTACAGTTGCTGCTGGTCCTCGCCAGCGCAGTCATTCTTAGGTCCGAGTCCCGCAGGACTCATGACCACATTTTACTGTCTCAGATTCGAGACTTCCCTTTTCGTCTCCTCTTACTACTCGCAGGGTCACGGTGGAGGTATTCGAACCCTCCTCCACACGGCAGAAGCATGATTCGAGCTGGCATGTGCTGTTATGGTAGGTCTGAAAGGTTCATAGTAGTAGACAAGGCTTAGGATCAAGAATTTTAATTCCAAAGAAATTGCATACTTCAACCCATTCTTCCTAACCCTCCTGGACCCCATAATACACCGTGTCAACGAAAAATGTTCTAATATTTATTTAATAGGAGTCAGGATATTTCAGTCGGTACAGTCATTATGATACAGACTGCAGTCATGGGTCGACAGGACACAAAGAGATTTTCCTCTATCAGCGTCTATATCGGATTTTGTCCCGCCCAGCCCCCTGTCCAGGGGGTAAAGTGGTCACCTCCACCCAGTGCTGAAGTTGGAACCAAACACGTTGGTTGAGAGATCGTGCTCAACGTTTGTAACCGGGAAGTGCTTGGTTCGAATCCTGACCTGGGGATATGCCGTCCTTACTGAGGTTTGTGTGGTTTTCTTCAGTATCTCGAGGAAAATGCCGGAATAGTACTTCAACTGGGCCATGACAGCCACCTTCCAAATCCTTTTTAATTCATCTAACCATTCCGTGCTATGCAGTCTTGGTACTTAAAGCGTCGGTAAATAACCCACAACGAAGAATACGTTGAACTGTACCTTCATCTTCCATACATCTTCATGGCGTGGCAATTAAACACAGTGGTCAGCGTTTCTGGCTACAGATCCAGAGGTCCGGGTTCGATTCCCGGCGCTACTAGATTTTCCGAGAAGTGGTGGGTCTGGAACGGGGTTCATTCAGCCTCGTAATGATAATTGAGGAGCTATTTGAAGGAAATAGCGGCTCCGGTCTAGAATACCGAAATTAACGACCGTGGGGACTCGTGGCGCTGACCACGGAACACCCTCTATCTGCAAAAGTTGGCACTAACTTCGCCGACAAGCGGCGGTCGCTCAGTCGATATAGTTCGCTTGCGGACTAAAATGACGCAGTTTCTTCTGTTGTTTTCTTTTTAATAAAGGCTGACTCCCACCTTCCGTATGATGACGTAACGGTTCTAAGATTGGGAATATCTCCGTATAAAATGACACCACGCATGATATAATAGGTAACCTTGAAGATTACCATATCTGGCCTCCAACTAAAGAAGAAGTTTATCTTTATACAAACAGAAAGTCAAGTTTGTTAAAGTCTATGCAAATATTTCACCAAGCTAAATATCGTAACATGGCAGGAATGTCGCCTTCTTAAAGTTACGACTTTTCGGACTTCTCTAGGCACGTCTCCCTAGAAAACTCCGTCGCCTGTAGTCCACAAGCGAGCTATACCGACTGCCGCTTGTCGACGAACTTTAGTGTCAACTTTTTCTGATAGAGAGTGTCGCGTGGTCAGCGCAACGGATATCCACGGCCGTTAATCTCGGTTTTCTAGACCAGAACGTCTCCCTACAGTTTAACAAATCATCGTGTTAGCCAAACAATTATCCTGCAAGTCGGACTCGAATTTTGAACTATGGAGTCAGGTCTCTGGGTGAGGCGTGCAGTATGTCGTTATCCCTTTCTCACCGCGTTTCCATGGAAACGAAAATCTAAAATGACCTATCGGAACGTTTGCTCTATTTCAGTCTGTCTACAAACTACGTCCTCCTTGACTCCATCATTGTAATTATACTTCTCCAGGTATAATTAGAATGATCAAGTCAAGGAGGTTGAGATTGGCAAGGTATATAGCACGAATGGGGGCGAGGAGGAATGCATATAGGATATTGGTGGAAAAGCCGGAAGGAAGGAGACCACTGGGAAGACCAAGACGTAGGTGGGTGGAGTGTATGAGAATGGATCTTAGAGCGATAGGATGGGACGGTGTGAATTGGATTGATCTAGCTAAGAATAGGGACCAGTGGAGGACTCTTGTGAACACGTTAATGAACCTTTGGGTTGCTGGGAAGTTCCTGAGTAGCTACACAAGTGGCGGCTTCTGAAAAAGGGCTCAGGTCTATGAGTGAGTGAGTCTGCAAACTACACTGAAGCAAACTCAGCAGGGTATCAAACGCCTTGAACTGTTTTAACGTAAAGGAGAGTGAAGAAGGAAAGGGAGATGAATGACGATAGGACTGGTAAATAAAATATATTATTTGGAAATGCGGGAGAAGAAAGGGAAGGAGATAGAGGTACGAAAGGAAGAAACTGGTTGAAGAATGGATCTAACAAAGATTTATCTTCAACAGGTGTTTAGATTAACGTAGGTTACGTGAATAGAAGCTGGCCTTTAAGTAAGCTTCTTTCTGATTTTACGATGTAAATCAGCTCTCTGAACCTTAATATGTATTTATTTAGCGCCTAGTTTCCGTGATCGTCGTGCCAAGTTTGACCTTCCGCTGTTCACCGTTGTGACGTCACATTGTAAAGAACATTTTTCTGGCACATTGACGTACCGCGCCTGCGAACTTGAGGCCAAATTCTCGCTTTCATAAAATCGTCTGTATGAACGCAGACTTGATCCATGTTTACAACTGATGCCTAGCACAGGCTGTACACGCCGACTTCCAGCATAAATCCGAAACACAGAAGATTCCTATCAACGGATTAAGCAAATAGAGCTAATTATCGCCATCAATAATAAAAATTTGAATGACGACACCCAGACGGGCATTGACCTTGAAAGCGTAATGTAGCTCAGTGTCCTTGAAATGTGATAGAATATAACGAAGTCTTTGTTGTTGCTCTTCTTCTTCTGCCTCCATGACAAACACTGAGTGCTACAAACTGATTCCTGTGTTTGGAAATATTAAAATGGAACTTTCAGAAGGAAATTCTGACTTACGGCACTGTTGTTAGTGTCATGAACAGCGTCGGGGTAAGCTTAAACGCCGCATCAGGAAGACAGTAAGTTCAGCCCCCCTCCCTCACCCCCTCTGGGTGAAACAGATTATAATCGTTACGATTAAGAACATGAAATTTCCGGACTCTGTAGCGATAACCGTAATTCTTATTAAATGCTTTTGTTCACGTCTTTGGTAACGTGTTTAGTTCATTCGCAGTTAATGGTCCCGATAAGGACAGGCGAATAGTTAAGCACTACGCCATGAAGGCGTATGGGGGAGTGGATCCATAGATCCACATTTTCTTGACCTCGGTACTAGTTGGAGATGAGTGGTCAGCTTCACGCCCCGGTTGCTTAACCCCCGGGGAAACAGCCCCCGGTACCCATCGGACAGGAGGTTGGGTGGACCCCAGAGCCGGTCTGGACGACGTGGAGAAGAGAAAATTCTCGACCCCACCGGGACTCTAACTGCGACCCCTCGGTCGTCCAGCCAGTAGGGTCTCACTATACAATAAGGACAGGATAATAACATAAACTAATGTTAATGTAACAAAAATAGGGGGATGTTGCAAAAATGCCACCCAAGGAGGCCTCTGGGTTTGCCTGTGCTATCTCGTGGGCACCGATCCCTTACCGGTTTGCTAATCGCAGTTCTAAAACTTCGCGGTTTTCGAGCTCTGCTACATTCCACACAGTGCGTTGTGCCTCCGAGGCAAACTTCCCGGGTAGAATCAGCCCCGTCTCGTCCTAGTCACAAAAACGCAATTACAGCTCAAAAGGAACACTGATCTTTTTTTCCCTTTGTCTTAAAACAGGTTTCATTTTACCTCAGACTTTTGCTTCCAGTTACGTACTGTTCACTGTTATTTGTGTCACGTGCATATTGCAAACCATAAAGTTCTGTTGAGTATAAACGTGCTGTTACTGAGAAATGTATGTTTTTAGTTCTCTCTCTCTCAAGAGATATTACGTACTGTTTCTGATACCGGTATTTATTGTTCAAATGACAAAGTTGGTACAGTTTGCTAAGTATAATACATTTTCGAAAATTCTACCGTCAACATCAAATGCACTTCGCAACTCGTGTGAGGACATGGCGTGTTGCTCATCTGTACAGTGTACAGTGTACTGTGCAGTGAAATAGTTTTATCTCGGTGCAACTCCTGTGAGAACATGGCGTGCTGTTCGTCTGTACAGTGTACAGTGTACTGTACAGTGAAATAGCTCTATCTCGGTGCAATTCGTGTGAGGACATGGCGTGTTGCTCGTCTGTACAGTGTACAGTGTACTGTGAAGTGAAATAGCTTTATCTCGGTGCAACTCCTGTGAGAACATGGCGTGCTGTTCGTCTGTACAGTGTACAGTGTACTGTACAGTGAAATAGCTCTATCTCGGTGCAATTCGTGTGAGGACATGGCGTGTTGCTCGTCTGTACAGTGTACAGTGTACTGTGCAGTGAAATAGTTTTATCTCGGTGCAACTCCTGTGAGAACATGGCGTGTTGTTCGTCTGTACAGTGTACAGTGTACTGTGCAGTGAAATAGCTCTATCTCGGTGCAATTCGTGTGAGGACATGGCGTGTTGCTCGTCTGTACAGTGTACAGTGTACTGTGCAGTGAAATAGCTCTATCTCGGTGCAACTCGTGTGAGGACATGGCGTGTTGCTCGTCTGTACAGTGTACAGTGTACTGTACAGTGAAATAGCTCTATCTCGGTGCAACTCGTGTGAGGACATGGCGTGTTGCTCGTCTGTACAGTGTACTGTGTACTGTACAGTGAAACAGCTCTATCTCGATGCAACTCGTGTGAGGACATGGCGTGTTGCTCTCTGTACAGTGTGCAGTGTACTGTACAGTGAAATAAATCTATCTCGATGCAACTCGTGTGAGGACATGGCGTGTTGCTCTCTGTACAGTGTGCAGTGTACTGTACAGTGAAATAAATCTATCTCGATGCAACTCGTGTGAGGACATGGCGTGTTGCTCTCTGTACAGTGTGCAGTGTACTGTACAGTGAAATAAATCTATCTCGATGCAACTCGTGTGAGGACATGGCGTGTTGCTCTCTGTACAGTGTGCAGTGTACTGTACAGTGAAATAAATCTATCTCGATGCAACTCGTGTGAGGACATGGCGTGTTGCTCTCTGTACAGTGTGCAGTGTACTGTACAGTGAAATAAATCTATCTCGATGCAACTCGTGTGAGGACATGGCGTGTTGCTCTCTGTACAGTGTGCAGTGTACTGTACAGTGAAATAAATCTATCTCGATGCAACTCGTGTGAGGACATGGCGTGTTGCTCTCTGTACAGTGTGCAGTGTACTGTACAGTGAAATAAATCTATCTCGATGCAACTCGTGTGAGGACATGGCGTGTTGCTCTCTGTACAGTGTGCAGTGTACTGTACAGTGAAATAGCTCTATCTCGGTGCAACTCGTGTGAGGACATGGCGTGTTGCTCGTCTGCACAGTGTACTGTGTACTGTACAGTGAAATACCTGTATCTCGGAAACCGTTCCGAATAAGACACATGTACATGTACACTTCTCTTGCTTAGAATGACCGATACTATGCCCTCCCAGAATATTGACCTTTCTGTCTCCTTCCCTCCCCATTGACACGTCTGCACATCGCAGCCAGGATCTGGTAAGCTGGAAGGTGTGTATCTCTTTTATGCTCTTAAGGCGCGTCCACATTACTCGTGCTCGCCAGGCTTTTACTTGTGCCCGTAAATCTTCGTCCACACTACTTAAGTTGCTCGCCAGGCTTCGGCGCGTGAGGATCCGTATATTTACTCGTAGTGTGTAAAGTCTGTAGTCGTATTTTAATTTACTGGCTATAGTTTATTAATTAAAAATTTTAAATTTGCTTGTCTCGTGACTTGTCATATCGTCCACAGTACTCGCGAGCATAGCGAATCACACGAGCACGAGCATGAGTAATGTGGACGCGCCTTTAGACACACAGACACGAAACTGCACGCCGTCAAATTGTCAAAGGTCACTAATTGCACATTTGTCTGTGCAGTGCATGTTTCGAACTTGAGTGTAAACCCGAGCTTGAGGACACCGGCAAATATGTTCTTAGGAAAAATTAAATAGTTGATTGTTACAATTATTATTGTTATGATAATCTTTAATGCGAGGCTGGAAGAACCTAGTATATGTGTAACACGATAAACATGGGGTGTGGCTCCGTATAGATGTTGTATAAACCGACGTTTCAGAGGAACATATCACCATCTTCGAGGTAGAAAAATCCTCGAGCGAGGATCCAGCTTTAGCGGGTGGCTGCAGACTGAGCCACCAGTCGAAAAACACCCAGCTATATAAGAATAGGAAGGGAGGGAGAGTGGGCTACATGGGAAATCATAAGATAGGATAGGGGAAGTGTCAACATCAAATATTACAAGCTTACTGTTGTTAAGATGAATATAAATCTGGAAGCTTTTATGGGTGAAACCCTGTTTCAAGGTAGAATCCTGCTGAATGAGAAACAACACGAGAAACCTCGTTCGAGATATCGAATTCTGGGTCTCGATCCATGGACCTGCCAAATTCGATATTCGCTGAGCTAATCAGCTGGGTGCTCGAGAAGAAATACTCGTCCTTTTGGCATTCGTTATCTTCTTTGCTAAGAGTCAAATGTTATCATGTCACCAGACATGTTAAGTGCAAGGGCAAGTACGGAGAACAAATCTTGGCACCTTGTCCTTGTTATATAAACATATCGGCACGTTTACTGTCCACTTCTTGGTTCAAGAATCGTAAACTGTTGCGTGTCAATGTGAAGTGGTTCTCTCTCTCTCTCTCTCTCTCTCTGTCAACTGAACCGTACAATTTTATTTTCGTATGGTGAAATACGTGTACATACAGAGTGTCCGAATGAAAGGTATCCATAATAAAAAATGTATATCTCGGAAACTAATTGTCATACACGTATCCGGTTTATGTCATCGGAAAGGAAAACTCTGGAAATTTCTTTTTAATACCCGTCTTACGCGCATGCGCCGCCAAATTTTTGCCACTATGTTAGGAATCACCCGGACAGAGAGATGGCTGGGATATGAATTGGCAGAGGTGGACCAATCGCTTGGCCTCCTAGGTCGCCAGATTTAACCCCAGTGGGTTTTCTCTTGTGGGGTTATGTGAAGAATATTGTCTGCCAGGTTAATATCAACGACATTCAACACCTGAAAGCCCGCATAAGGGACGCTGTGGCTATGGTAACACCAAACATGCTTCAAGTATTGATATTTGTCGTGCCACCAAGGGAGCCCACATTTAAATTTATTGAGAAAATTATATACTCAGAAAAAACTTTGATATTTTCCCTTTGTAATGGTGCAACCCATTAATGAGTATAATGAATTATTTCTGAGATACAGTGATTTTATTTTGGATAACTTTCATCCGGGCATCCTATATATTTCCACGCGAAACAATGGAGTGGTACAGTGCACAGGATACAAGTGCGAAAGCATAATGTATTTCAAAATAGCTCATTATGTAGAATGGAAATGTTACTATACGAAACAGACTTGATTCTTGTTTGGCTCAGTCGTCGATCCAGAAGGTTTAAGCAGTACGGTCTTCCGAAACGTCGGTGTCCTATTGGAATACATGGCGTCACGTTCCAGAATACAATACCCTTCGTAGTTGTAGTCCCCATTTGAGAACGTCAAATCCAAGAAAATCAACTACGGCGAACCTTTGGCTAATATTGTGATTAACAATTCCATAATTAACAGGTTAAGACGCTTAAATGCTTAAGAATTCTGCCTATATGGCACGACAGACCAGTGGCGTTCAAGGTCTCCTGTTCTCCTGGTTTAGAAATATTATTTGTAGACATTTGACAGGACTCCACGGATCGGGGATCGGCCAGTCTGAAGACGTCTCCGTACGCAGAAAAACACAGTCATGTAGAAGGCAATGGGGAGCCTGTATGGAGAGTAACGAAGATAATTGACCGCCTATAGAAGCAATACAATACAGACTTTGAGGAAGAAGATGTATTTGGGAGACCTGAAAATAGATGGTCGGGTTTGCAGTGGAATTCGGAACTGGCTCAAGTCGCCCACACCGTGACAGTACGCCCTCCTGCCATGATTATCATTTATATGATTACTGTTTATTAGTAGGACTCTGCTACGAGCTGGAGGACCGAGGAATCAGTTTTCGACTCCCATCAGGGACAAGAGAAGTTTCTCCACAGCGTCCAGCCGGGCTCCGAGGCCCACCCAGGTTACTACCCAGTAGGTACTGGGTAGCTGCTTTAGGGGTTAAGCGGCCGGAGCATCAAGCTGATCGCTCACCTCTAGTTAGTACCAAGGTTAAGAATGGTAAAGCTACGCGTCCACTCTGCCATATACGAAGGCGAGTTAGTAAATGTCACAAATGGAAGCAAAACAGCTATAATTGACGTAATACGTTTCCTGTGTGTATTACTAACTCAGCCTCGTGAGGATAATTGAGTAGATATTTCAAGGAAATAGCGGCTCCAGTCTAGGAAACCGAAATTAACGGTCGTGGGGATCCGTTGCGCTGATCGTGCGACACCCTCTATCCGCTAAAGTTGGCATTAACTTCGTTGACAAGCGGCGGTCGCTCTGTCGGTATAGTTCGCCTGCAGACTAAAACGACGGAGTTTGTTTCCTGTTTTTTATTATTACTAGGTAGCAGCACAATCCAACTTCATGAGAGTCTAGGTAGCTTGAAGATGTACCCGAGGATATAGAATTAGACAGTTTGATGCAAGAGCTTTACTCGGATAATCACTGACGCAGTCAAACTCAAGATGAGGCTTAAAGAGACGAACGAGGAAGTCAAGAGAGAAAGATGTATGCAAAAAGAGTCGAGGACAGTATGTTTGACATTTGGCCGCGCCATAGCTCAAGCGGTTAGTCGCTGGCTTCCCACCGCGGTGGCCCTGGTTCGATCGTGGGTCTGGTCAAGTGGTATTTGTGGTAGACGAAGTGGCGCTGGGGCGGGTTTTCTCCGAGTACTTCGGTTTCCCCTGCCAATCTTCATTCCACTAAATTCTCCATCATCATAATCACACGGGGCAGGCTACAATAGGCCACTGAGTGGCCGCCGTGCCGAGTGAACCCAGTTGGACTCCACCCCCACTAAGCGAAATGTTTGACATTTAGAACTAAGGAATTGTTCCCACGTGTATATTTTTGCAATACTGAAACTGAAGCTCCTACTTTTGTTGCAGAATTACGACATTATTACAAATGTTGGAAATTTTACCACATATTTAAATTTTTTACGAAGGAACAACAATGCTTCTCATGCGGAGAAGCAAAACATGAAGGATCTTGTGTTAAGAATGCCTAAATTGCAATGATAATCACAGAGCAAACAGCGAGCGATACCCGGTAATTAAAAAAACAGAAAGAATTCAACCAAATCATGGCTCATAGAAATGTCGGATTTTTGGAAGCAGGGAAATTTGTTGAAAATGGCCCCAAACCTGGCGGCCGAATCCTGCGTTCTCTTCAGGTACTGAAAGTCTCCGAGTATACGTTGAACGTGATATGAGAATTTTTTTTTTCATTGGCGCTACAGCCCTCGTTTGGGCCTAGGTCTACCTCCATGAAACTCTCCGTTTCACTTCGGTTTACTAGATCTTAGACATACGGTAGGCCTCCTTGGGCGGTGATCAGCTCGTCGCAAGGCCTCTACCTGTACACAAACACAGAAAAACGCACACACACATCCATGCCCTGAGTGGGATTCGAACCCACGATCCCGGCTTCGGAGGGAGCGAAGACAGTGCATGCCTTAGACCGCTCGGCTACCTTGACCGGCATGAGGAACTTACCTCCTCTTAAAAAGCCAAAAGGACGAAAAGAGTGGGTTAACATAGAGAAGTGAAATAGTAAAGTCCCGAGCCAGCCGATCGAATGGAACCTGGGTAGAAGACAATGGAAGATGACCACGGATAGCAGCAGGACTCAAATATCTGGACCAGACAGTGTTAGAGAAATCCCTAGAGGAGTTGGAGTCCATTCAGATGGGGGACGAAGTCAAGAACATATTGGTGACGATAATCAAGTTAGTGATAAGCTCCGGGGACGCTAAAGCAATGGTAAGACACCAGTGGAAAGTCGTCGAGCTTCACGAACAACATTACAACAAAATTCAACGGGAATCAACCAATTCAGATTGCTCAGTGGACCTGTAGAAGCCTGAGAAACTGTGATAGAATAAGATGTTTATAAGAATGTGCTACAGACGGTCGGATGGGCATTGCCTAGGCCTTTCTTGTATATACACTTATATTTTTCAAAGCAGAGAAAAATCTAGGTAACAGCCGCCCATGCGCATGTTCAGATAATGGTTTTAGTAGTCAAAATGGGCGACCGTGCTTGAGGAATGTGATACCGAAGAGCGGCGTTCTGTTGTACGCTTTTTATTATGGGCAAAAGGACTCAATGGAAAGGATTTTCATAAAGAAATGTTTCCTGTTGGGGAGTGTTTGTTGCTTAAAGCGGTTCCACCTTGGTGGCAAACGTTTCGGTTATGACGAAGAGCTTGTGACCTATGTGCGGAGGTGGCTGAGATAGCAGACGAACGAATTCGGTGCTGCGGGTTTCGACGCACTGGTAAAGCGATGGACTAACGTATCAATGTTAGGCAGCGCCATAGCTCAAGCGGTTAGTCGCTGACTTCCACCGCGGCGGCCCGGGTTCGATCCCGGGTCTGGTCAAGTGGGATTTGTGGTAGACAAAGTGGCGCTGGGGCGGGTTTACTCCGAGTACTTCGGTTTCCCCTGCCAATCTTCATTCCACCAATTGCTCCACAATCACCCTCACCTATCATCCTTTTTTTTATATATATTTATTAGCAATCAGAATAAATACATTCTTTTAGCTAATTTGCTAATTTAAACACCGTCCTCGTGTGCTTATTGTGTCGTGATGAGGGCTCCTCCAATGAGAGATCCTCTAACCATCAAGTAGATCTGCGGGCCATAATTTCTTTAGCCTTCTTCGTTGTTGTTGTTCCAGTAGGGGCTGCAGTAATGTATTGCTATGGTGTCCTAGTTTATCGTGGTGTTTTATGCTTCTTTCTTGGATGACTTCTTTGACGAATGGTACATTGAGATCGTCATGTAGGGTCTGATTTGACACATACCAAGGTGCATTTGTGATCATCCGCAGTATTTTGGACTGTCTTCGTTGCATTATGGCTATGTTCGATTTACTGGCGCATCCCCATAGTTCGATTCCATAGGTCCAAATAGGCTTTATGATGGTCTTGTATAGAAGTACTTTACTATCTAGCGATGTGCTGGATTTACTTCCAATGATCCAATGTATGTCTTTTACTTTTAGGTCTACCTGTTTCCTTTTTTTGGTTATATGCTGCTTCCAAGTAAGCCTGGAGTCCAGGTGTAGTCCAAGATACTTTACTGTTGATGATTGTGGAATTTCAGTATTATTTATGTGTACGGCTGGGCACTGCTCTTTTCTCATTGTGAATCACCTATCATCTGGGGCTAGTACAATAGGCAAGAAGTGGCCGCAGTACAAGGGACTTAGTCCCACCCCACTAGCAATAAAAAAATGTATTAATGTTGGTGGAGGATATGTCGAGAAATAAATGTTTTTCCAAGTTCAAGTTTTACGTTTTATATCCCATTTATGACTTATTACTGACCCTCTCTCGTATCTTCATGGCTTGATGCTTAATTAATTCAGTTCAAGTATAATTTTACGTTTAGTTTCTACGCTATATTCAAGCCCTACATGAACTGTATACAGTTTATGCTTTACTGGACGAAGTCCTGTCATCCTGGGTCTCTTCAATTCTTATCGTACTCGTATAATCACTATTTAGGAAGATTTGAAGCCACTGACTTCAGTATGTTGAAAGTATTATGCATTACACTGAGAATTACGAAAGCAACGGTAAGCATGACAACCAAAGCACTTTCTACATATGCATTGTTGGCTTGTAGGTTGTGAGACGTATAATCTCGTAAGCGGTAGGCGATGTTTTCATAGAAACCTGTTGCCTTCGCCTCTGTTTCTATCGGAATATGTAAGAACCTATCGAAATAAACAATGTCGTAATACAGAACACCACAATATAAATCTTCGCTGCCTTCAAAAACTACAAATCTTACGTCGTACACCTCATATGGGAAGATAACAAAAACAAGAATTATCAAGCAAGATCATGGAGCCCGGCGTTTCTACTTTGCACATCTATCACTATAATTGTTTTTTTTTTTTTTTTATTTTTTGAAGAACTTTTTTCATATGGCCTAGGTACACCTCCTACGTTGTGGGATACATTCTGTAAATTTCGCAGAGACGTCATGTTTCTAATTTTTGACTTGCAAACAATATTCCTTGCCAAATTTGTAGGTATCTTTGATATCTACCTTCGTACCAATCTTCACATGCCGTTAGTTATCGAGATCAAATCAAAAGCGAAACGAAAAAAAAAAAAGCACTTCCGCCATTTTGTTAGTTCACATTCCACCGAAATTACCTTGAAAATGCTGCATATGTTCTTTTTTTCGAAAATGTATTACCATGTATCTCCCAAGACTGAGGGTGTTTGAGAACAGGATGTTGAGGAGAATATCTGGACCGAAGAGAGATGAAGTGACAGGAGGTTGGGGAAAACTGCATAATGAGGAGCTTCATAACTTGTACTCTTCTCCAAGTATAATTAGAATGATCAAGTCAAGGAGGATGAGGTGGGCAGGGCATGTAGCACGAATGGGGGCGAGGAGGACTGCATATAGAATATTGGTGGGAAAGCTGAAAGGAAGGAGACGACTGGGAAGACCAAGACGTAGGTGGGACAATATTAAAATGGACCTCAGAGAGATAGGATGGGATGGGATGGGATGGTATGGGCTGGATCGATCTGGCTCAGGATAGGGACCAGTGGAGGGCTCTTGTGAACACGGCAATGAACCCTCGAGTTCCATAAAGTGCTGGGAAATTCTTGAATAGTTGCAGAATTGGGTGCTCCTCCAGAAGGGTTCACCTTCATGAGTAAGTAAGTACCTCTCAAGTTCGCCTTTCCGCCATGTTGTTATTAGTGATTGTAGGATATCGAAAAGTATGACGGGATGGCATCTAATGGCATAACATTGATATAAAATTCAGTAAACATCTGTCAATTTTTCATGGTTGAAATAGTGATCTCATAATTTTACTTCTAGGATAATCGATCAAAAAAGTGCTAGGGTCCATATTCTGAGAATTATAAACAGAGTGATGTAATCAGCTACCCCGCCTGACTTATTTTAGTACGCTACTATCAATTAATTATACAGTTATCGTCTTATAATTTTAAACTTAAGGGATATGAGCTGACATGTTCTCTTTCCAGGAATTTTTAAACACAATAAACGTTATTACATAGCATTTAATCCGTTTATGCTCTTTCATATAGAACACTAGACGCCACGTTTTCCTTTCGCATTTTCGTTTGTCTTGAACTGCCAATAGATGGCAGGAGAGTTTATTGTCATTAATGTTAGTACACTCGGGAATGGCTCGGAGCAAAAATTAATAGTTTTTCCTAATTAGATATGTTGTTTGTAGCATGGAAGAGGTTAAACAAATAACTGATGTTGTTTAGTTCAACAATTTTTTATTCTTTTAACTTCTCATGTTCACTCTGATGGGAGCTACAGTCGATTTCAACATGGCCGCCACAGACGACAAACTTGACGCGTTAATGTTATGTTAGGCTAGTTTTGACTCTTTCCATGAAGAGAAGCTCGATACAAATTGTTTGCCTTGATATGCACAGAGTTAGAAATTAGTCTCATCATATCAAAATAAAACGATAAGATCACCTGAATGAAGGTTTTGCCCCGGAAGTGACGTATCATACTGCATTATCTCTTGCGAACTTAATTTTGCCAATTTAAACTCACAATTCCTGCTTACTGCGACACCATTACTTAACATGGTCTAGAAAACCGAGATTAACGGCCGTGGGGATCTGTTGCGCTGACTATGCGACACACTCTATCCGCTAACGTTGGAACTAACTTCACCGACAAGCGGCGATTGCTCGGTAAGTATAGTTCGCTTGCGGACTAAAACCACGGAGTTTGTTTTAGTTACTTAACAACACTGTCGTTCCGGAGATGAGATAGCGTCAGGAATTGATGTGTAATTAATTTCAAGCAGCTGGTGTAGTGAAAATTGACAGGGGAAACCGAAGTACTCGAAAAAAAATCCTCCCAAGTGCCAATTTATCTGCCATAATTGCTAAGTGACCTGACCTTGAAACAAACACTGATTTCTTGCATAGGCTATAGTATTGTGACGTGCTGCTTGAAAGCCGAACTATAAGACGTTCATGACTAGTCAACGGCTAGCATTTCCTAGGCAGCGATGCCTAGGAAATCGTTGACCCGGAAATGAAATTCTAACAGTGAGGTTTCCACCGTTAAAAACGAATTATTTGAGAGAGACACGTATTCCCGCGGCAACAAGGGATTCGTTGCATAGCAGCGGGCGAAATTAACCCTTCGACAAGGTGTTCCCTATTCAGTCCGAATGCAGGATATAACAGTTCGCATCCGACAAGAGACCAGCAGGAATACCTCCACCGTGACCCTGCGAGTCGTAGGAGGCGACGAAGAGGGAAGTCTCAAATCGGAGACAGTAAAATATGGTCGCGAGTACCAAGAGTCTCGGACCAGAGAAGGACTGCACTGGCAAGGACCAGCAGCATATACAAAAGTCAGACCCGTCCTCTCGTCAGAGAGGGCTCCCACAAATAACAAGACCGCAACTGTCAAACAGTAATGAAGATCTGGTAGTAAGCCCCAGACAGACCAAGACAGACTGGCCGACTGACCGTCGGTCGTAAAATGAGACTCAGACTCAGACCAACGAGAGCTAAGGACAGTTGAGCTCCGAGCAGAGCAGAAGACACTTCACCGAGATTAGCGTTGCGAGAGGGTTGTGACATTGAAGAAGAAACGTCAGAAGACGTTACAAGTGTGAACAGTTGTATTTGTGAGTGTAAAGAGTGAGTGTCCAATAAATATTCGTCCAAATTCCAGAACCGGCACAAATTTCTTGTCGCGTTAATAAAGTAATTCAGTGTTTATTCTTGTGCGCGTGCGTGTTTCCGTTCCTACAGGTCTTGGAAATTCATGACGTTCTGACGTCAAAGAAATCAGCTCTAAACAAACAACTTCAAGGTAAAGGTAAAAGTCAAGCTATCCCTGTAACAGGCCCATACGGTTGTGAGACGTCGAAGCTCCCCCATTTTCTCTAGATAATCGCTTCACAGATGTCGGTAAGGTCAGCCTTACGCTCCAGCCTCCCTTAACCCCCCAGGAAGATTCCTGGTACTCATTTCTGTTAGAGGCTGAGTCAACCACAAGGCCATAGTGCGGCTGGAAAGATCAAGTAAATTGAAAAAAAAAATCCGCCTCATCAGTACTCGAATCCGCGACCTTCAGACTTGTAGCTTAGTGCCTCAACCAACTACGATACCGCGTGATAGAAATCGTTACATGATCGAAATCGTACTGTTACATATTTGATCAAAGCAAGAACTGTGATGGAGCCAGACAAACAGCCGTTGCTAGCTTACGGCTCTGAAACAACATTCATTTCTAGGGCAAGGCCGCGAAACAGACAACAGAACGACGTCCGGTGCTAGGCAGCAGATTCTTAGTAAGCAAGAATAGACGACTTCTCCTAGCGAATGTCTCAATAAACACGTTCCCGCGGCAATGGATACACATGCAACTCAGGAACTGTGTGTTCTGCGTGGTCCGTAGCGAGATGTTATAAGCAAGGGACAAGGTTAGAGCTTGGTCAGTTAGTCTATGAACATTCCCTTATATTCATCATTAATAATAGTCATCTAGCACTGACCAGCGTGGAAATAGTAAAGAAGTTGCTTTATATACGGAACGAGAACTGTTGGAACAGGCGAGGCCTGCTAAACCCTTATCGATGCTATGTGAACTAACACAGTAAGTTCCTTATCCGAGCCATCTGCGTCTGTTATGCACGAAGTCTGAAAATTTTTAAACCGGATTGATGTCTTAATAAAGCAAGGATCAGCAGTTGTGACATGACACGTGCTGGGTCACGTGATTATATGATTTGGCAGTTGTGTGTCAGTCTATCGTTAGCATCTACGTGTAGCTTTGTCATTTTTAAAGGCGCATTGCTGTTTGACAGAAGTGAGGGGTAAAGAAACTTCGTTACACTTTTCAACAAAATTATTGAAGAAAACGACCACATGTAAAGGCAGTGACTGCTGATTCGATATACGAGTTCCGGTCCAGAGCTGAGACAAAACGTCAAAATGTCAGCAGGAATTTCCACAGTGCCGGAGAACGGAAGAAGGGCGCTATGTCAGTATCTAAGATCCGAACAAAAACTAGTTTGAAGAGTGCTGATCCGATTTTATAATATTTTCCATTATAAATCTCTCTCCATATTGTGACATGAGAGCTGAAAGCCAGAATGGATGCGGCCATTACTAAGCAACGGTCCTGTAAACAGATTTCCGCAGCAACGCACGCAGCAATTGAGGAACTGTTGGATATTAAGTTTTCTATGCGGTCAGCACTGAGGTTATATAACGAGGCCACCAGTCGAGTCAGAGTTAGACACCGTGAGGAGGAGCGTTCGAATACCTCCACCGTAGCCCTGCGAATCGTAGGAGGCCACGAAAAGGAAACGCAGTACCTGGGGGTATAAGTGAGCCACCTGTAGCTGGGGGATATAAATAAAGAGACTTGGCCCTCCATCTTGGGGGTCTGGAAGCTGAGACAGTAAAATGTGGTCATGAGTCCAGTGGGAGTCGGACCCGAGAATGACTGTGCTGCTGAGTGCCAGCAGCAATTGTAAACGACAGACCAGTCCTGTCGTCAGAGAGAATGTTACATAAGGACTATGAAAGCAATTGTTCGGTTTAGAAAAGGAAACACTGGTTTTGGGTCTCAAAGGTCTTGGCGCCAAGATGAACTGATTGACGGTAAACCGTCAGTCGTAAAGTAACTCTGACTCAAGGGAAAGGTCATTGAAGCTCCCAGGACGTCATACTATAGATTAAATCGTGAGTTCTGTGAGACTCGGAACCAAGAATCACCGTGCTGGCGAGGACCGGCATTAGCAGTCAGCAGTCAGAATTAGTCACAGCCAGTGAGTGTCCAGTTGAAGACAAGTCGTTAGATGTTAGCCAGCCGGCAGCGACATAATCACATTGTTGCGATCCGCTGCCAGCCAACGGTAAGTGAAGACACTCAAGACTTAGTGCGTGTTGAAATGAAGCGCATGTGTAAATTAGCGATAGCGCCATAATTCTTTGCACTTACATGTTATAAGTGTTCAGGAAATCCAATTATCAATCCAAACCCCAATATCTAATCACTTAAGACGTGATAATGTATACGGCAGTTTCGTAAAGGGTGAGATGACGCAGTTTGGGGTTGCCGTAACAACTAATTGCCGAGTGTTAACACACTGCGTGGCCATAAATTATGCAGTAGATAACGAATTTGCGAACAGTTCTTTTTTTTTTTTTGGTGTACCGTATCTATTGTGTGAGTGTTTACAATATTTTCTTGTGGATATGTGGAGTTTAGTATATATATGCTATATATAATATACTCCTATATAAAGGAGCGGGTTTGCGATGAACTGTTTATGAGTGTTATTCGTGGCAGATGGCGTTAAACCTCGCCTCGGAACATGTAGGACTGTAAAGGAATACGGGAGAAAGCGGGAAATATTACGAAAGCTTATATAACGAATGGTTACACTTCCATTTGAATTCTCACTGGGATGTTTTCTTCTCTGAAAGAAACAATCATCCAAACATTTTATTTCCATTCATTCCGCATTAAAAAGAGACCAAATACAAACGAATTTTGTTGACATACATTCTGCCCTTGGGTCTTTGCACAATGAAGGTGTCGGTAATGATTAAGATTTTTCGGAGTTAGATGCAGCTTCCATCTTCAAGGTCGAAGTCAGTAGGGGAGCTCAGTCCTTGCACATACGCTCCTATATATGAGGCTTCATGAAGGGAAACGTGGAAGGAGGGGTGGCTGTTGCCCGATTCGGGGCCGCTGGGACAGTGGACATGGAAAACTTATCCAACCGTTCCCTTCAAGGTCGTATAACGCATCAGAATCATCAGAATCATCAGAATGCTGAAAAGGGAGGATCGGTGACTTACTTGTTCATTGTCCCTGTTGGCCCCGAACAGGGCACGAGCACAGACGCTTCTCCTTTGAATCTCACCCATCCTGCTCAATTCTGTACTGAAGATGGGAACTGCGTGTACCTCCGAAACGCCGACAGAACTGCCCATGATGCAGAGACAAGGCCTAGAATCAGCATCAACAGTGACCAATGACCGATAGGACCCAAATTAATAAATGTCTTTTTTTCAGGGCCTGATTTACATTCGTAGGAGCCCCGGGCTATCAAAATATGGGGGCCCATATCAGTAATAACAAATTTAAGTTATGACAGTTCTCTTTCTGTTCTTATTTCTTATAATAACTAAAATTACAAACAAACTTTTCGTTATTTTTAAAGAAGCAGGTGTCTCAATAAATTCTATGGATTCTATTTCTGTTTTACGGAGGGCCCGGGGGCGGCCGCCCCTGTCGCTTTGTCTTAAATCCAACTGTGTGAATTGTGTTAATGGCAATGCTTCTACCAGTACAGCTCTTTATGTAAGGCGATTATTTTGCGAAAACTAACAGCTTGAGCTATGACGCGGCCTCTCCAGGTGTTAATATTCGCACTGTAATTGAATGCTGGCTGTCGAGTTCCTCACGTAAATATATATAATTTCCTTTGGCGCTAAAGCCCCATTGGCCTTGGCATACCTCCAAGAAGCTCTAAGTTTCACTTCGTTTTACTAGATCTTACACATTCGGTAGGACTTCTTGGGCGGGTGATCAGGTCGTCGCAAGGCCTCTACCTGTACACAAACACACACAAACACCAAACATCCATGCCCACGATCAGTGCTTCCGAGCGAGCGAAGACAGTTCATGCCTTAGACCGCTCGGCTACCGTGACCGGCATATATTTATATAATTTGAATTACGTTAATGTTATTGTACATACATTTTTTCTAGAGGCAAATTGGCTGGCTCAGCTGAACTTACAGAATTTGTATTATTGTCCAGACGGCCTTGGTTTTGTTTTGTTTGTGTTTCTGTTTGTTTCATTCCTTCTTTCCTCTTGCATATTTCATATTTGGTCTTTGGGCTCTTGTGTAAGCACATCAAAACAAAGAGTTTGATTGAATTAATATTATACTTTGACGTATGGAAAACTTCAACTGTTTCTCGCTCTCGAATTTTGTATTAGACATTGAAGTACAAATTTTATTTGTTGTAAATGTATATAGTTTATTTTCCTCACTTCTTAATGTTAACTTAGACCCGAATATTGATTATACGTGCATAATATAAATTACGATGAAAATTGATGTTCATGTGTTTTTAGCTCGAGATATCCTGGACGGATTTTGATGAAATTTGACATCAGAGGCCCCTACAAAATAAGTTACACCAACATATTTCATAAGGGAGTATTACGCAAAGAACGCATGAGGAAACTCGTGTATTCAGATAAGAACTGCGACTGTCCAGTTCTGTTACATCACCGTTTAACGTACGCTTATTATAATTTATGGAAAACAGAGCTAAGGAATCAGAAACTCGCATATCGTAAACAAGGGCTGTCCAAGAGGCGACACGCAAGTCGTATGGAGCCAGCCAGTTCGTTTTATAAGGCCCATGACATTATCCTTCCATCACCAGAACCACTTTTCTCTGGTAGCTCAGTCGGTATAGCGATTGACTACGAGCTGAACAGCTGAGGGGTCGGAGTTCCTGTAGGGTCAAGAATTTTCTCTTTTCCATGTCGTCCAGACCGGCTCTGAGGCCCACCCAGCCTCCTGTCCAGTAGGTATCCTCGGGGGTAAATCGGCCGGGGCGTGAAGCTGACTACTCACCTCCAGCTAGTGCCAAGGTCAAGGAAATGTGGATCTATACATCTACTCCCCCATACGTTGTCATAGGGACAGCTTTTTACCTCTTTCCTATGTCGGGAAACGAAATTACCAGAATAACTCATTAAATATTCCGTATTCTTTTTCCACCGCCCCTGTTGTCTAGTGGTCAGAGTTCCTGACTACAGATCCAGAGGTCCGGGTTCGATTGCCGACGCTACCAGATTTTCTGAGAAATAGTGGGTCTGGAACGGGGTCCACTCAGCCTCGTGAGGATAATTGAGGAGCTATTTCAAGGAAATAGCGGCTCCGGTCTAGAAAACTGAAATTAATGAACGTGGGGATCCGTTGCGCTGACCACGCCACAACCTCTATCCGCTAAAGTTGGCACTAACTTCGCCGACAAGAGGCGATCGCTCGGTGGGTATAGTTCGCTTGCGGACTAAAGCCACGGAGTTTGTTTTTGTGAAGTTTTTCACTTGGTTTTACACGACAGGTAATAAGTAGCTTGAAAAAATATGGAATTTGATTTTATGAAGTTGCAATCCAATCCAGCGAAACCTTTAGCGACTAATCTTGAAGAATTAATTTAATTTTCATAAATTTTTCTGAAATTCGCGGATGCATTTGTTATTCATGTAAGATTTCAAGCTATCACTGGCTGAACTTCATAGAATCTGACGAATGCCGTCTTCTGGGATGTGGCTGCAGCCACCTGCTCAAGCTGGTTCCTCGCTCGCGGATTTTTCTATCCTGAAGATAGAGGCGATAAGTTCCTCCGAAACATCGGTTCACAAAAATCTATACGGCGTCATACCCCAGAAGACGGCATTCTTCATAGTCACCGCCGTGAAACCCTCAAATCTTACATGAATCTCCCCCGGCTATCGGACATGTCGGTTCCTGAAACTTAGATAATTCTTATCTGTATCTGTATCCGTGCATTAGGAAAAATATATTGTTTTTTATAATACGGACAGCGAGTAGGTACATGAGGCATAATTTGGTCTGTCAGTGACTCGGTTTGGACACCTCTGCCATAAACAATAAATAGGACTAAGGCATTGAATATTCCACCAGGCACAATGACCATATTTACATAGACGCATACTGTGTTCAGGTCTATAAGTATATATCGTATTGTGAAAGAGCTGTGAATGACTTGCCACCGAACGTCAACGCTTAACTACTGCTGATTTCTACACACTACGGCAAGCGCAGGGTCTGCCAGTGTTTGTCGACTCCTCTGTTTTCCCACACTAATTCTGTAAACCATGGCTTGTATAGAAACGTGCTTTCCATCCATTCTTCAGAGATGTTACTTAATTTCTTTCTATTATGGTTTTTTTAAATTGCTGTGGGTTGGGACTAAGTCCCACTGTAGGACGCGGTGCAAGGGCCGAGAAGGCCTACCCCTCATACATTCATTCATTCAAGTCCCTTGTACTGCGGCCACTTCTGGCCTATTGTACCAGCCCCAGATGATAGGTGAGGGTGATTGTGGAGCAATTGGTAGAATGGAGATTGGCAGGAGAAACCGAAGTATTCGGAGAAAACCTGCCCCAGCGCCACTTTGTCTACCACAAATCCCACTTGACCAGACCCGGGATCGACCCCGGGCCGCCGCGGTGAGAAGCATGAGCTATGGCGCGGCCTTCTATTCTGGTTTGGTGTGCATTGAGAAAATTCTGTTTGTACATCTTCGTTCCTTATTCCAAATATGTTACTTCGCTTCTTTTCCTCTGTTAAGTTACTTAACGACCATTTTGATGTCTAGACTGTATACTTTCGGATGCTATGATAATAAATTAATTATAAATTATTTGAAAGGAAGTGGTCGTGGCCAAATCCAGGCAATACCCCGTCATTTGTCTGGAAAGACAGAAGTTCGGTCGTGGTAACCATGTCTCGGTTGAAACACGAAGAGACTACCTCCCGAATACAAGTCTAGAACTAATATTTTATTTTGGCCGCTCCGAAGCTCAAGCGGTTAGTCGCTGACTTCCCACCGCGGCGGCCCGGGTTCAATCCCGGGTTCGATCCCGGGTCTGGTCAAGTGGGATTTGTGGTGGACAAAGTGGCGCTGGGGCGGGTTTTCTCAGAGTACTTCGGTTTCCCCTGCCAATCTTCATTCCACCAAATTCTCCCTCATCATAATCGCCCGAGGCAGGTACAATAAGTCAATCAGTGGCAGCCGTGCCGAGTGGACCCAGCTGGACTCCACCCCCCACTAATATTTTATTTTTGTCAGTAAAACTTATGTATAGGTACACTATACGTTAATTATCTTCTACATGTTTCGGCCTTTCGACCTTCATCAGATACGCACATTCGCTGTTGGCTCTATTGCTCACGCCCTGTCGGTTTGGCGCATTGGGTTATAATGCTACCATCAAAAAGTTAAAATTGTAGTCCGTTAAATTGTTAAAATTTGGTCAGTTCTAAAGTCATTTCGTTATAAAAGTGTTGTTCTTTCCATAGTTGGAGGGCCTGCTTCCCGTATATATATTCCCCAGGAACAGAGTCGCCAGGTTATACCCCCAGGCACTGGATTCCCTTTTCGCCACCCCCTATGACTCGCAGGGCTCTATGGTTGAGGTATTCGAAGCCACCTCCACACGGACCGCACAGAAAACGTGTCTTCCGTTATAGTGTGTTCTCTCGTTGCCGGGGAAACAGCGCGTCCACAAAGCCGTTCCCTAGCAACGGCCGTTGTAGTGTCGCCTGTTCACACAGCTGTTACTTGGCAGTGGGTCTACATGTCACAGTATCACACTACACGCCGCACCTTACTTTTCGATTCTATTTTGAAAAGACCTCTATTAAAATGCGTATGCATTTTTTCGAGCATCTCTGTCTACATGTTTACAATGCTAGACCAACCCTCGGTCCTGCAGTTCCTACAGACCCCGCTTCCAGATCAGGAGCGCTACATAATTCGTTCAGTTCGTGGTCAGTCACATGTGCCTGGCATCATTTAGACAAACGTTTACTACAAGATATAAGCCTTAAAGTGCGGCCACACAGAGCGCTACGTACGCTCTGTTCGCTATACGAACAGAAAAATATCTCCCTTTATTGCCAATGTGACTGGCCCCACAGATTTCCGTACGCTACGTACGCTATGTTCTCTATGTTAGCTGCGTCGCAGAGTGTTTGATTCTCGGCTATATTTTTAAAACGTCGCGCTGGTCGTGCATGCGCACTGGGCTCGCTTCCAGGTGTCAGCTGCGCGCCTCAGTAATTCCCCACTCTGATTACAACACGTGTTACGTATCATTCAGCGCAGTATTCGCTTAGATGAAAATGATACTGAAGGAATTAATTGAAGAAGTAAGGAAGTATCCACGTTTGTGGAACAAAGGGTTAGAAGAATATCGGAACCAGAACATGCGGGATAATGCCTGGGACATGATTTCTGGAGAGTTGAATACACCAGGTAATGTACTAACATTGTTCTTTTGTCTACAAGTGAAGAACTTAAAATATTTTCATCAACCCCATTCATTCGGAAATGTTCATTAAATTTAACTTCATCTTCATGTAACTGCTTTATCAGATGATGAAATTCACCAAACTTGGTTCTCCTTAAGTTCACCCCATGCTCCCACTTCCTTTTACGTTTACACAAGGAAAGTAACAGCAAAAGCTCATCGTCGGGATCATCGCTGCCCCCCCCCCCAGCACACTATCGGCCAACATCTCATTCAAGACTGAGCAGTTTCGTACGAAACATAGCTTTCTGTGTGGCCACGCGTACGTAGCGAACATAGCGTAGCGCTCTGTGTGGCCGCACCTTTAGAAGCCGGTATAGCCTAGTCTGTATAGCGACACTCTTAAGCGCTGGACGACCGAGAGGTCGGGAGTTCGAGTCCGGTACGGTGAAGAATTTTCTTTCCTCCACGTCTTCCAGACCGGCTCTGGGGCCCACCCAGCCTGATAACCAATGAGTACCGGGGCTCTTTCCTTGGAGGTAAAGCGGCAAGAACGTGAAACTGACCACTCACCTCAAGCAAATGCCGAGGTCAAGAAAATGTGTATCTATACACCCACTCCCCCATACGCCTTCATGACGTTGTGCTTAGTTAAGCACAGGTGATAACTTGGCCTTTTTTATCTTTACAAGATACAGGCCTTGTTATATCAACAAATACATTAATGTATGAACCACAAGGCGTTGCTCTCCTGAAATCTTTGAAGCTCAGTGGTTGTTATATGTTCTGCATTTTGTCCACCAAACGCATGTATTCGTTTCATTTGAATCTCAGAATAAACGTGGATTAATTCCCTAAACAGACGTAATCAGTTTGCTTTGCTTCTCTCCTGTGAAGTAGGGGCCATAAATTGTAGGGGATTCCCATATTCGCTTGTTTGCCGGACCGCTGGCTAGAGGTCACTGTGCATCCGGAAGGTCCTGCGACCGCCCATCTCGATCAAGGATTCCTTACTTTTCCTCTGTCTTCAAGAAATGCTGAGATGGTTCCCAAGTTACAAGTTGCTACTGCTTGCTCCTCATGCAGCCCTTCCGAACAGAACCCCTGTTCTGTAAAGGCCTCCAAATCAAGCAATTCACCATTAATTCAGAAAATCAAAATATCGCAGCCTCTATCTCAAGACAGTACTTCTAGCCACCTCAATGTCTTCACTTCTATGTTGCCCTTTTCAGAAGGACGAACGAGCGAAGCCTGGGAACCTTCTAACAAAGTGAAGCCTTTTCTTTCCCACCCATAATAATGTGTCTTCCACTTCTGCCGTGACTTTCCTTTTCACCTACTCTTCTTCTGTTCTTTGTCACTCCTCTATCTTTATGCTTCAAATAATGAAACGGTCAAATTGACACGAGTTTTGACGTTTTCAAGGCAATAGTTATTAATACTGTGGTCTTTTGTGTTGTGACACCGTGTATTTTTATGGGCGGATACCGACTTTTTAGAGGAACATGCTGTTTCCATCCTCAGGCTCCAAGTGTGTAGGTTCCGAAATGGGCTTTATTTTATAGGGAAGACATAAGATGGCGGTCCTGAGATCCAAGGAGGTGGAGAGAGGTAGGAACCCGGTAGTAGTCAAGGGGAAGAAACAGAGAGATATGCACAAAACTGCATTTATGCCGGTCACGGTAGCCGAGCGGTCTAAGACATGTACTGTATTCGCTCGCTTGGAAGACGGGATCGTGGGTTCGAATCCCACTCAAGGCGTGGATGTTTTGTATGTGTATGCGTTTATTCTGTGTTTATGTTGTACCATGTTTAGGTAGAGGCCTTGCGACCGGCTGATCAGTCGTCCAAGGAGTCCTACCGTCAGTAAAATTATCATGAAACTCAAAAATCAGAGGCCAGGGCCCAAGGGGGCTGTAGAGCTAGTGAAAAAAAATACTGCATTTATATGGGTGCACTGATTTATCGTCACAAGCGGAAGTGGAACAGTGAGAGGGAATGTATCTTCCCAGGGATACATTTTTATTAGCCTACTTTTATATTTCGAAAAAATGAAAGACTTATTAGATCATCTTTCTGTCTATTCGCTCTAACGCTGCTAGGCAACGGCTCGGGAAACACGTTCCTGAATCAATGAATACACACACAACAATAGAAGAACGGTGTTTTCTATGCGTTCCAAGTGAAAGGAAATCATTTGCACGGCTACCAGCGTCGTGAGACAAAAAATATGGTCATAAGTCCCTCAGGACTGACGAGGACCAGCAACGATTTCCCCAAACCGAGCGATCTGTTTTTCTCTGAACCTTCACACCCCGAGCAACCCTGAAACCGGAAATAGCTTGTCCCTTCAGAAAGTCGGCGCCCGCTCACAGAACTATCGCCTTCCAGAAGACTACGATATGAAATGTGACTTAATATTTCGTTCGGGTTAGGTCAAGAGACGACGGGTGCATTTCACGCCACCTGTACGCGTTGTGGCTTGGAATGCGAATGCATTTCAATTAGACGCCGGATATTGCGTCACGATCGGAAATACCGAAACAAGAACTTGTCGTGCGTCGGCCTGTGTGGCTGTGAATGTGTGCCTTTGTCGCCTTGGGTTCTGAAGACAGGTGACTTCGCTCTAGGCAGGTCAGATTCAGAAAATATTCCGATTTTGATATGTCCATAAGTTAACGTCCCCGAATTTGGGGTTCTGAACGTACATACCCCAACTGGAGGGCTCGCAACATAAGTTGCGTTCTCTAGGAATATTTACGGAAGAGCATCTGTTAACTCGATAAATTTGGAAATCACTGGACGAGTGATTGAGGTTATCTCTTTCTAAGTGACCCAGCTAAGTAGATTTCTCCCACCCCTCATCCGAGGGCCGAAACGTGTTTTGCATTCTCCAGAATACCGCACGATGGAAGAAATCGAAAAACCCAGTAAACCTGTGAGACAGCTATATGTTCATTAGAAACTGTAAGGGCCTGGAAGTTCACACTAGAAAGAAAAGTGTCAATTTTTTTCATTATTTAGACATACTTTCCGGTCCAGAAAACCGAAATTAACGGCCGTAGGAATTGGTTGCGCTGACCACCCTCTATCCGCTAAATTTGGCACTAACTTCGCCAACAAGCGGCGGTCGCTCGGTCGATATAGTTCTCTTGTGGACTAAATCCGCGGGGTTTATTTCTAGACACATTTTTAGCAATATATTTTGTGTGACCAGTAGGCTTCCTGTTAACTTTTGAGGTTACCTTGACGCGATTGTTTGTAGGCTATTATCGGTAGCAGGTTCTGTGGACAAGTTTACGTATGTACATACATTTAGGAAACTGGTTGCTTTCTGGATTGTGTATCTGTTCTGTGTGAGATATGTATGGCAGTTCCACATAAAAAGGACTTGATGTATGAAGAAAAGTGAAACAAGCATTTTTTGTTGGGTAGTTGGTTGAGGCACTATGTTACAAGCCGGAAGGTCGCGGCATCGAATCCCGTTGAGGTGGATTTTTTCAATTTACGTAATCATTCCAGCCGCATTATGGCCCTGGTGTCGGCTCAGCCTCTAACAGAAATGAGTACCAGGAATATTCTTGGGGGTAAAGGGCGGCCGGAACGTAAGGCTGACAATCTTACCGCCATCTTACATTGTCTAGAAAATGTGGGAACCTCAACATCTCACACCCTATGGGTCCCCACGGTCTGTTACAGGGATACCTTTACTTTACTTTTTTTATATTTTCCCCGCAAGTCTCACTGCATCGGAGACGATTAAACAAAAATCGAGCGGGCGTGCCAGAACTGTTAGACTGTGCTTGCGACAAACCTCTTTCCACTGCTCCAAGGCCTTCCCCGCGTCGATGCATGTAGCAAAATATTCTCGATCGTTCTCGATTCTGCATTCGTACGTGCTGGTCATTCCCCTGAACTATTCCACTTGACTGGGGCAACTTCCTAGTTCTGTGAAGTCATTTCCACTCGTGACCAACTGAAGATAAAAGCTTCTATGTAGAACTTAGACGTGCTCTATAAATTCCTTAATATTTGTACGAAATGAAGTTTTCATTTCTAAATTCCAGTAAGAAACACGAAAAGATGGTATTTGTAGAATACGAAACTCTGAAATAGAGTTTCTATAAAGTTGCTAATGAATGCTGTCGATTTTAAGCGTTTCGAAGCTCGCTTACTCATGGAGCTAAACACTTCTTAAGAAGCGGCCAATTGGTTTGCTACTCAAGAACTTCCCAGCACTTTATGGAACCCGAAGGTTCATTACCGTGTTCACAAGAGTCCTCCGCTGGCCCTTATCCTGAGTCAGATCGATCCAATCCATACCATCCTATCCTACCTCTCTAATATCCGTTTTAATATTGTCTTCCTAGTGGTCTCCTTCCTTCCAGCTTTACCACCAATATCCTATGTTTATTCCTTTTCTCCCCCATTCGTGCTACATGCCCTGCCCATTTCATCCTCCTCGACTTGACCATTCTAATTATACTTGGAGAAGACTACAAATTATGAAGTTTTTCATTATGTAGTTTTCTCCAACCTCCTGTCACTTCATCTCTCTTCGTTCCAAATATTCTCCTCAACACCCTGTTCTCAAACACCCTCAGCTTGTGTACCGCCTTTAATGTCAGAGACCAAGTTTCACAATCTGACAGAACCACAGGTGAAATTATAGTTTTGTATATTCTGATTTTATGTTTTTGGACAGCAGACAGCAGAACTGAGTTGTAGCAAGCATCACCCGAGTTCAGTCTCCTTAATTTCCTCCTGAATCAGGTTTTGATTTGTTATAGTTGTTCCCAAATATCTGAACTGTGCCACATTTCAAAGCACCTATTATCTACCTTTATGTTGTGATTTTGCCCCGTATTTTGGTAATGAGACAGCAACATATACTTCATGTTGGGGGGTAATATTAACAAATCCAAATTTGATTCGCGAGGGGATAAGGATCGTGTTACATTCTGTTAATGCTTGCTAGAACCTGAAGGAAAAAGACAACTAGGAAGATATAGAGGTATATTGGGATATTATTAAAACGGATCTCAGAGAAATATGATGGGGATATAGACTGGGTTTATCTGGCTCAGGATCGGGACCAGTGGCGAGTTCTTGTGAAGGTGGTAATGAACTATCGGGCTCCGTAAAATGTTGGGAAATTCTTGAGCAGCTGAGCGACTATTGGCTCCTCGAGTTGGAATCGGCTTCATCTAAAAGTTCATGATGATGGTAAATTAATTCATTTATTTATATTTATGTTTTAAACAAAAGACAGGACGATCCCAGTTTTCGAGACGTTTTGTATTTTAAATAAAAACAGGACGGTGGGCCGGAGGTTGGGAGTAGCTCTATCGATTGGGCCCATATTGAGTATGTTTCACCTGAAGACAGACAGAGACAGAATCCAGTCTCCGAAACATTGTGTTTTAAATAAAAAAAAACAGGATGATGGATAATGTTCAGAAACAGAATATGTGTATTAATTTCAATGTTCTGCTACGCACTAGTGCACTACTGTTTATTATAACATGTATATATATATATATAT
>NW_019720161.1:148651-167855 GCF_002891405.2 Cryptotermes secundus
ATCTCCGGGGAAACGCGTTTGTTGTTTCGGCAATTCCTATGCAACGGCCCACTGTTATTGCGTTTCCATGGAAGTATACTTTCCGGTTTCACCCGTTGTTACGCAACGGAACCTCTTATCCTTTAATCTCCGGGGAAACGCGTTTGTTGTTTCGGCAATTCCTATGCAACTGTTATTGCGTTTCGATGGAAGTATACTTTCCGGATTCACGCGTGGCCGGGTACAGCTAGTAGGTATATAAAAACACGCGCCCATACGTTCGAATGCAACGTTGTGTCAAAATTTCGAAGCAATCGGTGAAGAACTTTCGGAGATTTCCGAGGGCTAACAAACGAACATTTATATTTTTATTTATATAGATAGATAGTATAGTTTTAGAGTATGTTTCACTTCTCATTTGTGTGCTGGGTTTTATTTGTGTGCTGTGTTTTATTTGTGTGCTATGTTTTGTTTGAACGTGTTTATGCGTGTTATTTGTATGTTGTCTTATTGTAGCACCACTGCCGCCGGGTGAAACCCCATTTGTAGTTAAATAATAATAATAATAATATCTTTGAACTGTCAGTCAAGTCTTACTTTGAAAATAGAACCACACGGGCGATCTTCTCTCTTCGGTAGTCTCTGGAACTCAGAGAGGTCTGACGTCACGCAACAAAGTGTTATCCCAGGTTCCAAGTTGTTGGTGGGTGCTTCTCATGCATCCCTCCCGGTTTAAATCGTCAAAATTTGCATAAGTCGCTCTGCTGTAAAGGCCGAAAAATTATCTCGCCAAATTATTCAGTTCGACACAAATGAAAAGAAAAAGAGTCAAATTTCCGCGGCCCCTGCCCCAAACCATTTCACCTTCACTGTACTCTTATCAGAAGGACGAGAGGGCGAAGCCTCGTAACCTCCTCCCAAAATTGTACTCTTCCTCTGTAACTGTCCAGTTTATGGGAAGGCCAATTGATGTTTGTGTATGGTTAGGGTTTTGTGAAATTCCCCACTTTCGCCTCACAATTTGGAATTTTCCCCCTTGATACATGCAGCAAGTGGCTTGGGTCAAGCTTGAAGCCAGCTGCCCTTTCGTAAATCAGTTAATTTAATGCGTAACAAGGCCGAGTTCTTTAGAAATTCTAAACTTGACAGGGGAGGTCATAAATTTAGCAGCGTCGTTTCCTGCTACCCCAAAATCTCAGTTTGACAGCCACGCAGCAGGTGGCAAGGTTCACCCCTAAACTGTACACTAATGGATATTCGCTTTCCTAATTGGAGGAGAATGATAAGCAACCTCCCAGTCTGCCCGGTCCAGCCAATCATCGTCTGAAGTGGGAGGTCCTTTGCCCGAATTTTGAGTAACCAGGGCAAGTATTTACCATTCAGAGGGTGCTTGGCAAAGAGACTTTGAAAGTTACGTTCACCGGGGGTACACGTGTTCGGATCCCCGTAAACACGCCCTGTGGTAACTATTAAGTGTGCGTCCCCAGAACAGTAAGTAAGCCTACATCCACGAATCTGTGAAGGGTACCAATACGGTGCTGTTCTATTTAATTAGTGCTAATTTAATAAAGACTCCATACAGTTAATTGGTGTTGTGGTGATTTCCCTACGCCTAAAGCCCCACTAATCACCCAAGTCGTGGCCAATCAACACGCCCTGAAAGGAATCTAATTGCTCTATCGGAGCTAGCAGAACCGAAGAAGGACGGTTACACCTCCCCCACAGTATTGAAGTATCTCTCACTTTCCCATGATTTTTCCTTTTCAGCCATTCTTCTACATCAGACACGTTTCTCCGGCCATGATCGCCCATGTGGGGAGCCGGGATAGCTCAGTCGGTATAGCGACTGGCTACGGGCTGGACGACTGAGTGGTCGGAGTTCGAGTCCCGGTAGCGTCCAGACTGGCTCTGGGGTCCACCCGACCTCCTATATAATGGGTACCGGGGGGGCCCTTTCCCGGGGATAAAGCGGCCGGAGCGTGAAGCTGACCACTCACCTCCAACTAGTGCGGAGGTAAAGAAGATGTGGATCTATACATCCACTCTTCCATACGCCTTCATGGCGTACTGCTTAATTACAGGGACAGCTTTACCTTTATGCTGGCCCAATTTCTTCAGGCGAATTGTTCCTTCCAAATGTGTGGTAGGTTCATAACGACGTTCTTATGAATTGGTTGCAGCGGTGTTTATCAAACTGTGATCCCGGTGCCCTGGGGGTACCAGAGCTGATATGAAAACTCTGAAATTACGCAGTTTTAAATTACCATAACAACGAAGTGTCTGGTTTGAGAACATTTTATGACGTCGCGCATGGGTGTTCAGTTTTTTGTGTCATTGCATCATATCTATCATGTGAGTACTGATAATATATTGATGTGAATATGGGAAGTTTAGTATGCTATAAAACGACACGTTCAGATTCACTATTTTTACTTGATATACGTGGGAGATGGCGTTAAACGTCGGCCTCGTCGAATCATTCGATAAAAGGTATGACTGGAAAGGAATACGGGAGAAAGCAGGTGAGTAGAACTTGAGTAACAAATTATGCGTTTTCGTGTTGAATTTTTGAAAGGTGTTACAGTAGTAGTTTCAATTTTCATGCTCATATTTGGTAGCTTAGTTTTCTATTTTGCATAATTTAAGTTGTTTTAAAAAATACAATGTAAGGGACAGTTGCCTTGGCTTGTCGCCAGTGCCAATATGTAGGTATATATTTATTCGTCCAACAATTTTTCTTTCAGATAGCGACATAAGGGAACTATTGAGCAAAATTTGTGTTACGTCCAAAACATTTTTTTTACTCTAGATAAAGCTGGTAATGAATGCCAGTTAAGTGATATATAACTGTATGTATACATTTTAATCATATTCTGGTTCAAATAGAATATCCACTGGAAACAGTAGCGATAATACGTCATTACAGCCCGCCCACTGATGGCGCGTTGCTTCTGCCATCTGGTGGCAGTTTTTGGTATTGCTTCACTTATATTCCTTGTGCGGTAGAGATGTAAGATAGAGCTCCTGGCTAACTCGTCTGCAGCGACGCTGAAGTGTGTGTGTTGTGTCACGGAAGAATCAGTCGGCGGTTAGACAGTTCAACAGTGAAAAGTGTTAACTGGAAAGGACAAAATGGACAAAAAGGTGTACGTTCCTGATCCGTCCGTTTCACGAAAGTCGCACATCAGTTCCATGAAACAGTATGAGGATATGTACAAACATTCGATCGATAATCCCGAAGAATTCTGGGGTGAAATCGCGAAACAGTTTCACTGGGAAACTGAGCCGTCGAAGTTCCTCTCCTACAATTTTGATATCACTAAGGGACCAATCTCTATTAAATGGATGGAAGGAGCTACAACAAACATCTGTTATAATTTACTAGACCGCAACGTTAAAAATGGGCATGGGGATAAAATTGCCTTTTACTGGTAAGTTGAATTATTTATATATATATATTTATCAGGGTAGATTAATGGAAGGAGCGAACCTGTATTAATGTGTACGTTTGGGCGAACGGTGGAAGAGTATTTTTCGATATGGATGATGGCATTAATAATATTTTCTAGGGTTGGTGGGTGTACATTTCACGTAAGAGCACTTGCTTCAAATGTGTTACATCCTTTCGCTTTTGCTTCTGTTTACACAAATGTGAAAATGTCCTTGATCATTTTCATCTTGAACGTGAAATAAATTTCATATGACACGCTGCGCCTTTCAGTGGAAGGACATAAACGCAATACCTCAACTCCGCTAGCGGGTTCACCTTCTTATTGGGTGGGTGAGAGTTATTGTTTATACTGAGATTATTCGCCTTGTATTTTAGTCTACTTGTGTTTTGTTTAACGACGCTGGCAGAAACTGATATGATGATTAATATATAATGACTTCGAAGAAAGTTATCGTGGCCTGTTTATAAAATACGATCCCGGAATTTGCCTCGAATGACTGAGTAAAATAACGGCACACCTCAGTAAGGATTATTGGTGTCCCGGCCGAAATTCTAACCGAGAACCACCGAAGATAAAACTAGAGCATTTACTTGAGCCAACTTGTTCGGTGACGCCGTGTATTCTGGTAAATGTTTGCTAGACTCTACCGTGTATCTACCCGGCTATGTAGCTTCGTGTCACAGAGGACGGTACACTTAACAGTGACCGTCGTGAGAACCTGAGATATCACATAATTACATTTCATTACATGTTACATAAATTGTGTTTGTTAGCATAAATATTGGTCACATCATTACTAAATGTTATTTTTAGATTTCATTTTGTCAAATAAAGATGTATTTCACAAATCAATCCACACGTTTCAGATGCGGAGATTTGACCCCCGTGACGCCCACTCAAAATATGGCCGTGAAGGGGGCGTCATTGCCCTGAGATCGTGGGTGTCATATCCCTTGGATTACGTTTAGAATTACTGGTCCGTATCAGGGACTTCATCCCACCCAAAGGTGTCTCCACCTTGTCGTGGTGGTGGGGCTTGCGTGACTCTGTGACCTGGAGAGCTATGCCGGGGTAGTTTAACTACCGGTAGGGGCACCTATGCCGGAAAGGTCAAAGGGTAGATTCCAAACTAGGAGAGACAGGGCAGGTACTGGGTTCGAATCTCAGCCGAGGCACCGGTTACCCTGACGGAGGTGTTTCATGATTTTCCTCAGTCTCTTCACTCAAATTACGGGATAGTACCTTGAGTAGGTCACTACTGCCAAATGATTTCCATTTGAGCATTATCTACCATCTACTCTTGATAAGGGTGAAGAGAGGGGATTTCCGGCTCGTGACCCAGTGTTCGAACACAGTGCGCGCTCTAGACGTGTGTTGGACCTGGCCGACTGCTAGTATTGATTGCTTTGAGATCGTAACGGTTCAACTTTTAAGCTACTACTAACCCAAAAATAGCTCAAAATATTTATGTTGCAGTTTACATAAGTCTGTAGCACGGGTGTGAGATACGGTATCTGCATAAGAAATTTTAGTTTGGAAATCTGAAGGAAATAGACCACTTGGAAGATGAAACCGTGTATGGGAAGATAATATTAAAATATATTTTGAAGAAACATGATATGAGATTGTGGTCTTAGAATCATATGGCGCAAGATATTGTTCAATTGCTGGTTTTTGTGAACACGGCAATGAACGGTCCGATTACATAACAAGTTGGTGAATTCCTTGATCATCTAAGCAACTACTTCCAGGGATTCGAGGTTCTCACACCGGTGGTTATGAAGAGTTATGTTTTCTGGGATATGGCGCCGTGTAGTCCGTTGAGAATCAAATGACGTTTCGGAGGAGCGTGTCACCTACATCTTGAAGGTCGAAGAAATAACTGAAGCAATAGACCAGCATGAAAGCAGATGGCGAACAGGGCTGTGCTAACCTTGACGGTTGACTTTCAGTTGACTACATGGCGTTATATCGCAGAAGATAAGCGACAACTTTCTTTTCAAGGAGAACTGTTGGTTTATTTATTTATTTAAAGGTAAAATTTAAAGCTATCCCTGTAACAGACTGCCTCTGTGGTCTAGTGGTCAGAGTTCCTGGCTACAGGTCCAGAGGTCCGGGTTCGATTCCCGGCGCTACTAAATTTTCTGAGAAGTATTGGGTCTGGAACGGGGTCCACTCAGACTCGTGAGGATAATTGATGAGCAATTTCAATGAAATAGCGGCTCCGGTCTAAAAAACCGAAATAAACGGATGTGGGGATTCGTTGCGCTGACCACGCGACACCCTCTATCCGCTAAGTTGGCACTAACTTCGCCGAAAAGCGGCGGTCGCTGGGTCGGTATAGTTCGCTTGCGGATTGAAACCACGGAGTGTGAAGGCCCATAGGGTTGTGAGACGTCGAGGCTCCCACATTTTGTCTAGACAATCGGCTTACAGATGGCGGTAAGGTTTTCAGCCTTACACTCCGGCCGCCCTTTACCTTCGACGAAGATTCCTGGTACTCATTTCTGTTAGAGGCTGAGTCGACCCCAGGGCCATAGTGCGGCTGAGAAACTCCACCTCATCGGGATCTTTGGGCTTGTAGCTTAGTGCCTCAACCAACTACGATACCGCGTGATAGAAATCGTTACATGATCGAAATCGTACTGTGGCGCATTTGATCAAAACAAGAACTGTGGAGCCAGACAAACAGCCGTTGCTAGCGAACGGCTCTGAAAAAAACATTCATTTCTAGGGAAAGGCCGCGAAACAGACAACGGAACGACGTCCGATGCTAGGCAGCAGATTCTTAATAAGCAAGAATTGACGACTTATGCTAAGGAACGTCTCAATAAGTGTACAGTGCCTCAACTAACTACGCTACCGCTGATTTATTTATGTATTTGCTCGTATTTAACTTTACGCCGCCGTCAGCAGCTCAGAGAGCAGTGTCGAATGATCGTCAGTGAAGAATGGATGGGTAAGGGTATTGATGTAAGTAAGTAATGACGTGACTGCAAGTGTTTAATATTCTTTCCGAGCTGCGAGGCGCTACAATTCAGAAGACTTTATTGTTCGAAATACGTTTGGACATACTAACATACATATGTATGAAGATCGGGAGTGACGTCTTAACCCCCCACGAAGCCGAACTAATAGTTGCTCCGCTACTTAATAAATCCCCAGTAGTTCATGGAACTCAAAGGTTCAGTAACGTATTCACAAAAGCCCGTCACCGGGTCCCTATCCTGAGGTGAAAATCGGTTGAATTCCGAAACCCCGTGTAACGTTTCGTGTTATGATGAGGGTTTATTACTCCGCCGTTCATAACCAAAGCTGAAGGACCGCCCCTTGTCGCGTCGGCTGTCCCTGATTGCTTATCCAGTACATTCGTAGGTACCTACCATGTCTGGAAGTTTTCTCCATTCGCCATGCCGCTGTTACAAGGGACCCACCTAACAAGGAAATTGACGATACAGAAAAAGTTAAATTAATTTACTTAGTATTCTGAAGAATATGGCAATAGAAATATGGAACTCTGTGACCCTAAAGCAGGAATGAATATTGTAGATTGGTCAGTTATTGAAAATGTTAGGCCGGGTCATAGCTCAGGCGGTTAGTCGCTGGCTTCCCAGTCATGTGGGATTTGTGGTGGACAAAGTGACACTGGGGCAGGTTTTCTCCGAGTACTTCGGTTTCCCCTACCAATTGCTCCACATTCATCTATCATCCGGGGCTGGTACAGTAGGCCAGAAGTGGCCGCAGTACCAACTGGACTCAGTCTCACCCCAGTAAGATTAATAATAATAATGAGGGAGCATGGATAGTGTAGTAGGTATAGCGACTGATTACGGGCTGGACGACCGAGGGGTCGGAGTTCGAGTGGCAGTGGGGGTAAAAATTTTCTCTTCTTCAAGTCGTCCAGACTGGCTCTGGTGTTCACCTAACCTCCACGGGGGTAAAGAGGCAGGCGCGTGAAGCTGACCGCTCACCTCCAACTAGTGCTGAGGTCAAGAAAAATGTGGCTCTAAACATCTACTCCCCACATACGCCTTCATGGCGTAGTGCTTAATTAGTTTAGCACAGGGACAGCTTTACCTTACATTTATAATAATAATGTTGAAAGAGTCTCGTAGCCAATAGGCAATCGCCACGTCCTTTCAAACGACATACAAAAATAGCGGTAAAGAATTAGTCCTTCAGTTTTGAAAGCAAGTTTTAACCTTCAGAAATTAAATGACTTAGTCATGAGTCGCACATTTCGTTCGACTGTGACTGTTTCGCGCCCCATGACTAATGAAGCAGGTTGTTATACGTAATATAATTAATGGAGACGAGCCCTCAGTCGGTATAGCAACTGAGGGCTGAATACCGATATACCGAGGTTCGATTCCCGGCAAGGGATAAGAGGTTTTTCTGTTCTCCATAGCTTCCAGACTGGCTCTATCGCCCACCTAGTCCCCTGTTCAGTGGGCACAGGGGGTTGTTTTCCCGGGGGTTAAAGCGTTAGAGAACTGAATATGAACTAGTTCCACAATCTCACGTACAATATTAATATTCTATAAAACTTATTAAAAGCAATTCAATTTAGAAGTTTTATACTGCATGTTTCGACCAATGTGGCCATCATCAGGTGTTAAAAATTATGGAAACTGCTGTGTTCTGTATCGTTGCTTATGTTGTTAACATATTATCCCCTCAGTGTGCACGTGTGTCCAAGGTCGTGGGTTATGTTCCTACCTACTACGTTCTCTTGAGCTTCTTGTAATTAACACAAAAGGATGGAACACATCTCACAACTTCGAACACACATCCGCATTATACATGAACAACCTAAGCAACGAAACACAAGACAGCCAGGATAGCTCAGTCGGTATAGCAACGGGGTTCGAGTAGGACGACCGGGGTTCGATACCCAGAAGGGACAAGAAATTGACACTTATTCGTCCTTTTCTAGCCTCTTATTGGTTCATTCTGTTCTCTGACAGATTCGGTAGGAACTGAAGAATTATCTTGTAGTTTCCTCTTGCTTCATGCTAGTATCTAACTTGGTTTATTCTTCGACCATGAAGATGGATACATGTTCCTCCGAAACTTCCGTTGTATTTCAACGAATTACACAACATTGTATCATAGAAGACAGAACTCTTCTTAACTACCGTCGTGAGGACATAAAATGTTACATTCTAATAATTTTATGTTAATATATGTCCTTCGTTGGCCCGCCTCTCTGGTCTAGTGGCCACAGTTCCTGGCTACAGATCCAGAGGCTCCGGGTCCTATTTCCGGTGCTACCAAATTTTCTGAGAAGTAGTGGGTCTGGAACGGGGTCTGCTCAGCCTCGTGAGGATAATTGAGAAGCTATTTCAAGGAAATAGCGACTTCGGTCTAGAAAACCGAGATTAACGGCCGTGGAGATCCTTTGCGCTGAGCCGTCTTACGTCTGCTACCACAGCACCGTCACTCTCTGGCACCTTTCGGCTCCGTCTACCCTTCCTCAATCGGAGGGGGAAACGTTGCTCCGTCATACGGCTCTCGTGCTGTGCTCGCACGCTCCCTAAGTTAGTGTAAGGGATCCAAGCTAGCAGCGAAGTAAATCTAGTTACAATTGATGGCAATCAATATATTAACAAATAACAGAATTTAATAAACACAATGGAAATTAAACAGAACAACTGAACTAACTGCACATTTACACGCTCGCACAGAGCGGCATCTAACTCGGGCAGAATGGCCCACATTTACTGGCGCAACAATTTGCCTTGGTTGCATAAAAACATAACTACTACATTATAGCCGGGCCACAGGCTGAGTCTAAATTAAATACACAATATAAATTATAAAAACAGATTTAACCAAACTGGTACGAGTCGCCGCCGTCCTACAAACCCAACGACGGGCGACCGCGGGCGATCTCGCCGGCCGCGAACCAGCCCAGTACTTGCCGAAACCAAATTTGGACTCCCAGCCGAACAGGAATTTGACAGTCGCTCCGGCTGGCTCGGCGCCGCGATCAAGGCCCTATGGATCCATAACCAGAACTGAACTCCCAACTCGAATTAACTTCCAAGCAAGGCTCCCAGGGGTAGAAAGGAGGGGAGAGGGCAACACCACGTGACCCAGTCCCGCATGGGGATGGGGTGGGGGATAAGTTTAAGAACCTCGATCAAGGGGCTGGAAGCCCATGACGTCATACCGGAGCCACTGCATGGCTCACACGCGACACCCTCTACCCGCTAAAGTTGGCACTAACTTCGCCGACAAGCGGCGGTCGCTCGGTCGGTATAGTTCGCTTGCAAACTACAGACCACGGAGTTTTATTTTATGTGTCTGTTCTTGCTGACCTGGAGTTTATACATAGCTCTGCTGTGCTCATGCCCTGTACGTCATTCCATCGACTTGATAAGTCTGAGCCAATAAGCCGTTTAGCATACAATAAGTATCCAAACGTTTGTAGTACGAATGAAATAAACAGATAATTCATCACTCATGAAGCTGAGCCCTTCTCCAGAAGCCGCCAGTTGTGCAGCTACTCAAGAGCTTCCCAGCACTTTATGGAACTCGAGGGTTCATTGCCGTGTTCACAATAGCCCTCCACTGGTCCCTATCCTGAGTCAGATCAATCCAATTAATACCATCCCATCCTATCTCTCTAAGATGCATTTTAATAGTGTCCCACCTACGTCTTGGTCTTCCCAGTGGTCTCCTTCCTTTTGGCTTTTCCACCAATATCCTATATGCAGTCCTCCTCTCCCCAATTCATGCTACGTGCCCTGCCCATCTCATCTTCCTTGACTTCATCATTCTAATTATACTTGGAGAAGAGTACAAGTTATGAAGCTCCTCATTATGCAGTTTTCTCCAAACTCCTGTCACTTCATCTCTCTTCGGTCCAAATATTCTCCTCAACGCCCTGTTCTAAAACACCTTCAGTCCATGTTCCCCCCTTAACGTCAGATACCAGGTTTCACAGCCATACAGAACCACAGGCAAAATTATAGTTTTGTGTATTCTAATTTTTTGTTTCTAGACAGCAGACAAGAAGACAGAAGGTTATAGGTAATTCATTGTAAATCAAAAACAAATGTAACTTGAATCTATTGTGTAAGTACTGTGTGGGGTAAAGGCAGAAGGCATTCAGTTTGAGAATTAACAGATAATATCTTTTTTTTTTTCCTTGGCACTACAGCCCCAGTGGGCCTAGGCCTACCTCCATGAACTTCTCCGTTCACTTCGGTTTTTCTAGATCTTAGACATTCGGTAGGACTCCTTGGGCGGGTGATCAGCTCGTCGCAAGGCCTCTACCTGTACACAAACACAGAAAAACGCACACAAACATCCATTCCCTGAATGGGATTCGAACCCACGATCCCGGCTTCCGAGCGAGCGAAGACAGTGCACGCCTTAGACCGCTCGGCTACCGTGACCGGCAATATCAACATTAGAATATATTAAAAAATGTAACTAAAAGTGCAGAGAAAATTAGCTGAAGCGGCAAAGCTTCTGACTTGTATCCAGGAGGTGTTCGGTTCAAATCTTTGTCGGGACACCGACTTTCACAACCGAAATTTTCTTTACTTCTGTCGCCCCCCCCCCCAGTGCCTTGAAATAGGCCATGACACCTGCCTCAAAATCCCAGTTCATCAGTCATACAAGCATTCGAGGCTATGTTGTCTCGCTTGTGACAGCGTCGCTGAAGAAGTGGATCATGACTTTTTTTTATTGCTAGTGGGGTGGGACTAAGTCCCTTGTACTACGGCCAATTCTGGCCTATTGTACCAGCCCCAGATGAGAGGTGAGGGTGATTGTGGAGTAATTGGTGGAATGAAGATTGGCAGGGGAAACCGAAGTACTAGGAGAATACCTGCCCCAGCGCCACTTTGTCCACCACAAATCCCACTTGACCAGACCCCGGAATCGAACCCGGGCCGCCGCGGTGGGAAGCCAGCGACTAACCGCTTGAGCTATGGCGCGGCCATAGGACCATGACTTAATGACGTAAATAAAGTGATGACGGCCAAATTCATGCGTTGGCGCTAAATTTTAGCACGATCCCTCCCCCCCCCCTTCTTTACGCGTTTCTATTAAGTTCATAAATAGGGTAAAGAAGTTAAGGACATACGTCAAAGAATCACAAAGTCCGTCTGATTTACGTCATACATTGTGTAGGCAACCTGACGGAAGAAAAGTTCCGCGTAAATATGTCTGAATTTCCCACAGGCGTATGAACACCACACCTTTACATTTAAAACAGGATGTAAAAGCACTCCCTGTAACAGGCCGTGGAGGCCCATAGGGTTGTGAGACGTCGAGACTCCCACATTTTCTAGATAATTGGGTCACGGATGGCTGTGAGGTTGTCAGCCTTACGCGTCAGCCGCCCTTTACATCCAGGAAGATTCGTGTTATTCATTTCTATTAGAGGCTAGGTCGACATTGGTGCAGCTGGAAGAATTAGGTGAATTGGAAAGTCCACTGGCCTCATCGGGACTCTAGACTTGTAGCACAGTGCCTCAACCAACTACGCTATCGGACGCCCCTGATGTCACACACATTTTCTTTCTCTGTGGCTCTACGGCTCTTTGTTGAACCCCGGCCGCTTTTTCACTCTCTTAGTCTTGTACGCTGTCGGTAGGACTCCTTGGAGAGGGATCAGCCCGTCGCAAGACCACTGCCTACCTACAGAGCAACACAAACAGAATAAAAGCATACAGACATCAATGCCTCGAGTGATATTCGAACCCACGACCCCAGTGTTCCAGTGGATGAAGACGGTTGATGAGACGTATATAGTTAATATAATTAAATATTTTATTTGAGGGTTACATAATGTTCTCAACTATTGCACATGCGTGTACTGTACACTGTCGTGATCAGTTGTATGGAAGTTTTATTTTAGAGACATGTTTGGACCATATCAGTTCTCTTCATTACGTTCATTTTAGCGAATGAGATACTTGCTTACATCTGCGTTAGCTTAATTTCTAGATTTATGCGCAAAATCACGAAGTTAAAATTATTATGATAAAATTGTTGAAGTTAAAGGAAGACTAGGAATGAGGAATCGAATCGCGCCCAAAACTCTATCGTAACACTTACGCACTTACTTAGCAGTGGACACCGTACATATTGGTAACAGTACGGACTGAATTTTATAATATCTCTGGAAGTCCTCAATATAGTCCACATTAGTAAACACGGAACAGAAAACAAAGAAAATTACGATATTCCCCCACCCCTCTCTTGAGAGAGATTATGGATCCCAAGAGAGTCCGGACACCAAGACGTACAGACTGACTGACCGCTAGTCGCAAGACTTGGACTAGGAGGTACATTTATGTGTATACATATATGTATACATATAATCGCGTGATAAGCTTGTGACTATAGACTTGGTCACTAGTTTCCACATTCACGCCTTCCATGTCGTTGCTTGGTAGTGGCTTTAACGGCGGACGTTCCCCTTCCTCTGGGTTCCCGAACTATCCCTGACCTCAGCTACCAGCTTCTAACAGCAACTGCTAGCTGGTCCTGGTTATATCACCTCGGCAAGGACCGCATAGAAAACGTATTTTCTGTTATTGCTATTCTCTCATCATGGAAACATGCTTGTTTGCGAAACCATTACTTATCAGTGGATGTTGTATAGTTGTTTGTTTCACGGTCGTTGCCTAGCAACGGGTCTGCATACACTATATGTATATAGTAGGTATACGCTTCGCCTGAAAGTCAAAATATGAAAGCCATGAATGTGGCACTGTGACCTCGCTTTATGTTTGTGATCAGATCTGCTTCACGCATATACTGTTCACCGTTCATTGTCTGGCATCATAATCAAGGACATAAGGTCTGGTTTGAGAATGTTGTACATATGCAGAATAGAATGTTACTGGGGCATAAGAATGATAAAGTGTTTTCCTTCTTTCTTTTGACCAAATATGGTTTGCCATCACTAAAATAATTACACTTACATGTTCCCATCGTGCTCATAAGGTAGCCTACCTGAAACACGAAGCCCTGCCGGATAGAAACTACATCTGCACACCATGAACCAATTAGGGCAGATCGGTCTTCCTGCCTCACAATTGCCAGAGCCGAAGAGATCGGCACGATGTTAATCGCTTAGTGCACTGTTTGTGTCAATAGATGGCATCAACTGTTATATACAGATATTCAGAGTAGAATATGCTAAAGAGGGCCGGATGGGCATTGCCTAGGCCGATTTTTGTATGTACATGATCTTTTTCTTTTTCAAAATAAAAGAGAAGTTCAGAGTGCAGAACAACCTTTGTTCTTTGTAATTAAGACGAAGTTCTTTCTGTGCGATAGGATCTGCATTTCTGAATGTTCTTTAAATTAATTTCAGGTTACAGAAGGTTAAATGTGCTTCTTGCGAAGATCTAAATCCATTATTAAAATATTTTCCCTATGATATACATTCCGAGAATTGTGCACCTCTGAAGAATCGACATTTTACTTTGCCTGTAGTTGTTAGTACGTTACTTGGGACATATTTTTCTTAAACTAACATCGTGGAACAGACCCCTTCTTTAGAGGCTAGCAGTCGCTCAGCTGCTCAAGGAATTCCCCCGCCTTTTATGGAACTCGAGGGTTCATTACCGTGTTCACAAGAGCCTGCGGCTGATCCCTGCCCTAAGCCAGTGAACATCCCCCCACCCATCCCTAAGTTCAGTTGTAATGTTATCCTCCCACTGAAGCCTAGATCCTTATGATGTTTTGTACTCCAGAATGTATTTCTTAATTGTTGATCTACACCAGGAACTAATAGTTAACTGAACTGGAAGTCGCTGTTACTGGCTGCAGAATACCGAGTGGATATTCGGTGCTGATATCAGATGGCCATAGAGATGAGGTCGCTTTGTAATCATCCCTAAACAGACAACTTATCGCTTGTGGTCTGTGTACTAGTAGAAAGTTCGCTCGGAAAAGTATAGATATTCCAAATAACTAATTACAACGAGCTGAATCTTTCTTGAGCAGCTGATAGTTGCTCAACTAGTCGAGATATTTTCACAATTTTATTAAACCCGTGGGTTCGTTGCCATATTTACAATAACCAGACTCTGGTTCCTATCTTTAGCCAGATTAATCCAGTTTAGACCCTTTCAACAAATTTCTTTAAGATCCATTTAATATTAATCTCTCATTTATGCCTAGGTCTTCCTAGTGGTCTATCCATTTATGGTTTTCTTAACAACACTTTGTATGCTGTTCTATTCTCTCTCATGCTTGCTGCATGCCCGGCAAATGCACCTAACATCAACAACTGTTCTGCGTCTCGAACGTTCTGGAAATAAATTTAAATCAAGTGGAGACAGAGCTTGACTTAAGATGCAAGTGAACTGACTGTGACTGTAGCCCGCACTGTTAGAACATCAACGGAAATAATATCTGAGTTTTTTCAGAACTTACTTACTTACTTATGGAACTGAGCCCTTCTTAAGAAGCCAAAAATTCTGCAGTTACTCAAGAATTTCCCAGCATTATATGGAACCCGAAGGTTCATTACCGTGTTCACAAGAGCCCTCCACTGGTCCCTATAGTGAGCCACGTCAATCCAATCCATGCCATCCCATCCTATCTCACTAAGATCCATTTTAATATTGTCCGCCCACTTACGTCTTGGTCTTCCCAGTGGTCTCTTTCCTTCGGGCATTCCCACCAACATCCTATATGCATTCCTCTTTTCCCCCATTCGTGCTACATACCCTGCCCACTTCATCCTCTATGACTTGATCATTCTAATTACACTTGGAGAAGAGTACAAGTTATGAAACTCCTCATTATGCAGTTTTCTCCAACCTCCTGTCACTTCATCTCTCTTCGGCCCAAATATTCTCCTCAACACCCTGTTCTCAGACACCCTCAGTCTATGTTCCTCCCTTAATGTTGGAGACCAAGTTTCACACCCATCCAGAACCACGGGCAAAATTATAGTTTTGTATATTCTAATTTTTATATTTTTGGACAGCAGACGAGAAGACAAAAGGTTCTGGACTGAATCGTAGCAAGCATTACCCGAGTTCAGTCTCCTCTTAATGTCTTCCTGCATCAGGTTTCGATCTGTTATCATTGTTTCCAAATATCAAAATCTTTTTCAGAACATCTTGTTTAAATAATGCTATGCTAACTAATAACAGCGTAGGTACGCGAGTTAGAAGTTAAGAATGTGGGTGTGGCTCCTGGTACAAGAGGGGCAAACAAGGTACCCCCTCCCCTCTCAAATATTTGGAAACAATCGAAGTTGAAGGAAGGCGGAAGTGAGCCAATTTTAATACACAAACCTTAAACTATGTAAAAGAAAACGACCTTCTGCCCTGGAAAGAATAGAGCGAGCAATAAAATTGGTCTTAAACGGCTTAAACGTAAGTTCTTTTAAGCAAATTTTCTTGTTACCCCCCCCCCAAGTTTAACTCAAGTATTAACCATGAATTTTGAAGGGCACTTATACCTACTGTCGCAAAAATTGTGTATGTCCAGATTCATAGAACTGTTTTCGATTGCTCTCTGTAACTGGTGGAAGAAATTTACTTTTTAACCAATCATTGAAAATGCTCTTACTACCCTTGGTTGATAGCGCAGTCGGTATAGCTCCTGGCTATAGGCTGGACGACTAAGGGGTCGGGGTTGGAGTGCCGGTGGGGGCAAGAATTTTCACTTCTCCATGTCGACTCTGGGGCTCGAACAGCCTCCTATATAATACATACCTGGAGCTCTTTCTCCGGGGGTAAAGCGGCCGGGACGTGAAGCTGACGACTCACCTCCAACTAATGCCGAGGTCAAGAAAACGTGGATCTATACATCCACTCCCCCATACGTCTTCATGGCGTAGTGCTTAATTAGTTAAGCACAGGGACAAGTTGACCTTACCTTACCTTACCTTAACCGTGTTTGAGATACTAATGAATCTTTTGGTGCAAAAATGTTTATGCTTATCTAAGCAACATATGGTTGTTTTATGGAACCCAGAGATTAATTTCCGTGTTCAGAAGAGACCGCCGCCCTTATATCCTACCGTAATCGAATTGAACCCAGTCTTTACATTCAGTTATGTTTCCCTAAGATCCGTTTTAATATTATACTCATCTATATGTAGTTCTCCCAGGTGGTGGTCTACCTGCAGGTTTTCGGACGAAGTGAATTTTTCATAACATTTAAAATTGCATCCAGTGTTTTGAGGGAAACGGAACGAAACAAAAATATGGTTAAATTCGGGTCAGGGAAAGAATGAACACAGATTTTTCTCCTATTGCTGTCACTTGTATTCGGGTTGTCTCTTCTCTATCCATTCTCGTTTTGTTGATGTTGATGGAGGAGTGATAAGCAATATACATGCTGTACAGGAGCAGACGACTGACTCCTTTCCACATCAACCATTTTCATTCTTTCGCTGATCCGAGAATAGTCTAGACTTGTTCAAACATCACATCTTTCTCAATATGCATCTTTTTATTTTTTCATACTCATTTAAGACGCTTTTTGAACATTTTCGTAACAAGCTTATTTCTACGGCGAGTTGTTAGCCCCACGTCCAACCCCAAAGCTGGAAGGCCACCCCTTGTCGGCTGTCCGCGACTGCTTATTTAATATATTCGCAGCTTCCCTCCATACCTGGAGGGCGTCTCCTCCATCCCCAACCGTCTGCTGTCTAAAAAAAATAGAATATACAAAACTATAATTTTGCTCGTGGTTCTGTATGGGTGTGTAACTTGGTCTCTGACATAAAGGGAGAACATAGACTGAGGGTGTTTGAGAACAGGGTGTTGAGAATATTTGGGCCGAAGAGAGATGAAGTGACAGGAGGTTGGAGAAAACTGCATAATGAGGAGCTTCATAGCTTGTACTCTTCTCCAAATATAATTAGAATGATCAAGTCAAGGAGGTTGAGGTAGCCAGGCCATGTAGCACGAATGGGGGAGAAAAGGAATGCGTATAGGATATTGATGGGAAAGCCAGAAGGAAAGAGACCACTGGGAAGATCAAGGCGTAGGTGGGTGGACAATATTATAATGCATCTTAGAGAGATCGGATGGGATGGTGTGGATTGGATTGGTCTGGCTCAGGATAGGGACCGGTGGAGGGCTATTGTGAACACGGCAATAAACCTTCGGGTTCCATAAAATGCTGGGAAGTTCTTCAGTAGTTGCAGATTTGGCGGCTCCTCGAGAAGAGCTCAGCTCCGTGAGTGAGTGAGTGAGTGAGTGAGTGATACTCATTCAGGATAATAACTTGAAATAACGATAATTAACTAATTTTCATCCAAACCTATCGAGAAGCTCCACTATCAATAGACAGTGGTTGTATGGCGCGGTATTTCATTCAGATTAAAATCGAGTTATCGGCAGTGTAGAAGATAATCATGTTACACGTGTGACGTCACTCCCTGTAACATTGGAATTTCCGTATCGGAGGACACTTCAACATTATCCTCTCCTTTACATAGAGACATAAGCTTATGCGGTTTGAAGGCCCCAGCGCTGTGTCGATTAGGCCTTGTATGTATTTACAGGTAGATAGTGTATATATACTTTGTATATACATTTTTTAGAATACGACATCATCAGACAGTGACGTAAACCATTTCGTCAACATTACGAAGTTCCTGCTTTATGTTTTAAAAAAAAGATTTGTACCAAAATAGTAATACTTGAGGTTTCGTTGAACACGTGGGACTTTCTCTTTCGTAAGGTTGGCTCGGGAGTCCCGAGAGTCGAGAGGCTCCAAACAAAGTGATCTGTCTTCCCACGTTTGCCGAGCGGGGCACGACGGGACGGCGGCAGGACCTCGGATCTGGCTAATCGTCGTCCCGCCCTTAACGGTCGACCAAGGGTACATTTGCTCGATGTCGGGCCCTGTAGACGACTTAGGTACCGGGCGGGATGTTGTACTCGGTAGAGCAGTTGCCACGCTGCGATCTGTTGAGACTCATCCCCTCGCTTGGAGGATTCATAGATACTATCAGTGAACTGGTTGGTAAAGTTGAGAAGATAGCAAGAAAACCATGGGTTACACAGGAAATGATGAGTAATATGGAGGAGCGAAGGAAATGGAAGAATGTAAACAATGAAGAAGGCAGGAGGAAATACAGGAGACTGAGGAATGAATTGAAAAGAACCACGGACAGGGGCAAAAATGAATATCTTGAGAAGATATGTAATGAGATTATAGAATTTCAAAGGACAGGACGTTATAATTTGATGTACATGAAGACAAAAGAACTAGGATGGAAAGAGAACTATGGGATTCAAAATATTGGCATCGAAGACTCCCAGGGGAATAGAATAGCAGAGGCAAGTGCTGAAAATTTGGGAAAATTATATTACTGAACTATATGATCGACCTAATCGGCCAGAAACCTTGGAAGGGGAACCCGAAGAAGAATAATATACAGAGGAGAAAAGACCAAATATTTTACAAAGTGAGGTGGAAAAAGCTATCAAGGAAATGAGGAAGGGAAAGGCTACAGGAGATGATGATGTACCTGGAGATGTGCTTAAGTTACTGGGAGAAGGTGGTTTGAAAACACTGACAAAACTAATAAACACCGTATATGAAACTGGGGAGTGGCCTAAGAACTTTACAGAAGTGACAATGATTGCCTTAAAGAAAAAGACAAAAGCTACAAAATGCAGCGACCATCGCACAATAAGTCTTATTGCACATACAGCAAAGATAATAGCAAAGATACTTAAAAGAAGAATTGAAAGGAAAATAGAGGATGTACTTGGAGAAGATCAGTTTGGATTTAGAAGAGGAAAAGGAACCAGGGATGC
>NW_019720161.1:168512-179132 GCF_002891405.2 Cryptotermes secundus
TTACGCAGTAACTGCCTTCTAAAAGAAGTTATTGAAGGAAAGATAGAGGGGTGGATAGAAGTGACCAGAAGACGAGGAAGAAGACGTAAGAAGATGCTGGATGACCTTGGGGACAGAAGAGGATATTCTCATTTGTAGGAGAAAGCTCTAGATCGCATTAAGTGGAGGAACTGTTTTGGAAGAGACTGTAGACCTGTCATCTGACAGATTACTGATGAATGAATGAATGAAGTTTGGCTGCTCCAGATATTTTGGAGAGACAGTAGAACTAGCTGTTTCCGTGATCGTGAAATAAAATTGAAATAAATTGAAACGTTATGTTACATATACGTCCATTTTGCCCATCTGTTAATGGAGAAAGAGGTAAACTACGCCAGAAATTAATGCTATTTTTATTATTATGTGATGGATGTGTAGAAAATATATAAATCATATCAGCGTTTCCAAAATAATATGTTACTTCACCTAAAGTAAAGATAAGATTGTCCCTGTGTTCACTAAACACCACGCCATGAAGACGGATGGGGGAATCGAGATATAACTCCACGCATTCCTAATTTCGATACTAGAAGCTAACATTCGCTCATCAAGTCAAGAAATTCCAACCGTTTTATGGAATCCGAAGGTTCTTTAACATGTTCACAACAGCTCGCCATGGATCAGACTCTTTCTTGAGAAGCTGATAGTGTCTTATCTACTTTAGAAGGACTCTGCTACATGGCGGGCTGTTGTGGGCAAGGTAATGAACATTCCGGAACCACAAAACGCGGAAATTTCTTGACTAGCTGGGCGACTATTAGCTTCTGAAGAACGTCTCCGTCGAATCCGGGATATAACTGCCGTGCATACAAGACGAAGCCACAACATCTCAGTCGGAAAAGTGACTAGGTTATCGGCTGGATGTTCGGGGACGTTCGGGCTTGGTTTTCCGACATATACAAGAATTTTCTCTTCTTCACAGCGTCAAGATCGCCTATGGGGCCCATCCATCCTCCTGTCCAATGGGTACCGGGGGCTCTTTCTCCTGGAGTAAAGCAGCCGGAACACGAAGCTGACCACTCACTCCCATCTAGTGCCTACGTTAAGAAAATGCGGAGCTATACCTCCGCTCCCCATAGGTCTTCATAGCGTGGCCCTTAATAAATTAAGCCTTGTGATACAAACATCCCTGCCTCCACTGTGTAAGCCGTTCAGTGTCGCCAAGCGCTGAAGAGACAAGTGCCGGTGGAGGTGCCCAATTGAAATATCCGTTTCCTGTGTATTCCAATGCGAGTGCTTGCAAACCGCCTCAAGAGTTCCCACAGTATTCATTTCGTCATTTGATTATCACAGACGTGACCAAACTGTGGTTAGCGAGCAGCATGCGGCTCTGTCGAAATATAATTCATCTTTCAGAAAGTAATATTGGTCAGTCCCTTCCTCGCAGTGGATGCGGTCTGTATTCAAGTGATTCAGTATACAGTCACGTGACTAGACACGGGGTTTTGATTGGTAATTGGATTTATTGGACTCTTAAAATACATAACTACAAAGAATTATAGCGCTATCGCTAATTCACACACTTTACAATTCACTATAGCACGAACTGTTCACGGTTTATCTTCACTAGCCGTTACCTGGTAACAGATCCCAACGATATCCTGCGCTTCCGTTATTACCGGCTATCGGCAGACTCACAACTAACCCATGGCTTCGGATCTCGCGTACTGCCTAACTGAAGTAAAAGTCAAAGTTATGTTACGACGGACGGTCAGTCGGTCAGTGTATCTTGGTGTCAAGCCACACCTGAGGCTCAAGCTAATACTTTTGTTACTGTCAGACAGTTACGGGTTTGTTCATGTGGGTCGTCCTCTCTGTCAAGAGGATGGGTCTGTTGTTTACAATTATTGCTGGTCCTCGCCAGCCCAGTCACATTTACAATTTTACATGTCGGCATAATGAACCTTCGGTTTCCTTGCAGTGCTGGGTACTTCTTGGGTGGCTGAGCAACTTTTAGCTTTTCAAGAAGGACTGTTTTTCATGAAGTTAGTTAAGGCGGGCTCTTGTAGACACTATAATGAACCTTTGGATTCCATAAAATGTTGAGTATCTCTTAAGGGGCTGAGCAACTGTCAGCTTCTCAATAAAGACCATCTCTATTAGTGCATATGGTCGAAAAATACAAAATTCTCTGCGGAGAAAACTTGTACCCAAACACCTGTGACACCCAATTCACGTATATTCGCGACTCCCGGACTTCTGAAAAGTGGAATATGTGGCTCCAATTCTTGGCAAGTTTGGACACCCATAGTACATCATTTCAATGCACTTGATAGCGTGACGTTGATATATTTAGGAAGCGTGCGATTATATTCCAGTAAAAATATCCTAGTAATTTTGCATGCACGCAGTCTGTCGAGGTTAAAAGGCTGATTTGGACTATATTAAGTTTGCCAGAGACAACCACAGAATTACTCACCGCAGCTGTGAGCTGTGCTTATAACCACGGCACCATCACCAGGGGAGCTAGGGTCCTGCCCCCTTAAAAGAATTACGCTTGTAAAAGAAAACACGTATTTCCAAGTAATCCTGAACACAGTTGTGACCCCCATCCGTGTTTTAATATACGAGTACAGACCCACAACGGCTTAAACGCAAGTTTATAAGGAAATTTTCTGTTCTCTACCCCTGGAAATTTCTGGTGATGTCTCTTCCTCAAACCCCGATAAAAATGTCCGTTCGGTGCCCTTGCTTATAACTATTAACACATAAAATAGTTTTACACATAATTTGTAGTTATATTTATGATGTGTCCCTGTACAGAGTTCATCATGCCAAAAGCTAAATATAGGTTTCGCAAGCACGCCGTGTTTTACTTTCTAAATGAATACCGTAATTGGTTGAGACACTTTGCTACGAGCCGGAAGGTCGCGGGTTCGATTTCCAATGAAGTGATTGGATTTTTCAATTGACCTAATTCTTCCAGCCGCGCTATGGCCCTGGTGTCAACCCAACCTCTAACAGAAATGAGTACCAGGGATGTTCCTGGGGGGTAAAGGGCGTCCGGTACGTAAGACTGACAGCCTCACCGCCATCTATGAGCCGATTGTTTAGAAAATGTGGGAGCCTCGACGTCTCACAACCCTATGGGCCTTTCTTTTAACTTAGCAGAAGAGCTGTGATTTAGTCAGATGCAGGTCACTTGGTGCCGCTTTGAAGAAGGAAGCGCATGAACTTTGACAAAAACAAAAAGACGGCTAGATAACAGTGTAGTTCGTTAACTCGCAAAAACTTACTTCATGAATTACGAATAATTCAGTTCGTTGTACACAATCATGGACACATCTCTTGTCTTGTTTAATGGATGTCAGGATGGTCGCTTCGCGGAGAATGAGATTGAAGTGGCATGCAGGCGATATGAGAGATAGAAATACATTAAAAACTTGAGTAATTCTAAACCTAAGGCCGCGCCATAGCTCAAGCAGTTACTCGCTGGCTTCCCACCGCGGCGGCCCGGGTTCGATCCCGGTTCTGGTCAAGTGGAATCTGTGGTGGACAAAGTGGCGTTGGGGCAGGTTTTCTCCGAGTACTTCGGTTTCCCCTGCCAATCTTTATTCCACCAATTGCTCCACAATCACCCTCACCTATCATCTGGGGCTGGTACAATAGGCCAGAAGTGGCCCAGTACAACGGACTTAGTCCCACCCCACTAGCAATAAAAAAAATTCTAAACTAGAATGTGTTTATACATGTGTATAAGTTTTTCCACAATGTGCAGGTGAAGAAAATACACGTTAAACATAATTACACAAATGGAAATGACCTCAGGTAGTGTTTGCAAAAATCAAGTAAACCCAGTTTCTGACGTGCTATCCTATGCATACAGAATTATATGCTTGAAAAACTCGCTGTTCTCGTTTTCTTTTTGATTTATTTGGTTTGTATAGCCATTTTCATTATCAGTCTAGCTCGTAAAGGAAAATATGTTCTACACACATATGTATATATATAATAATAACACATATGTCAGCTGTGATAAAGGTCATCTATTCTACAGACAAGAATACGTCATACCTTGTTCAGGCAACATTACGTAAGAGTAATGTAACATGTAGTACCGTTGCTATGCAACGATCGCGAGAGGAAACATGCGTTCCTTTGGTAACGGTCGGAAAACACATCAAAAATAACCGAGCTATTGCTAGGCAACCACTCATAACAAAAATAAAGGGATTTCTGGAGGCGGGTTTTCTGCTGAGCAAGGACCGAAGTCCGGCTGAGAGCAGTTCAGTTCAGTTGAGTGAAGAGAAGTGAAGTTAAGTAATTGGTTGGTTAATCAGAGAGCAAAGGCATGAACATGGAAGCTGAAGAATCTTCATTGTCCAGATTCATTACAAAGAAGCGTCTAGTGAAAACATTGCTGAGTAATAGCCATTGTTCAGAGCTGTTACCAAGTAACGACTACTGAAAGCAGACTGAGAAGGCTTAGCGTGGAGTGATTTGTAGTGTGGAAATCAGCGGTAGTTTTATACTTACTTGTAGTTCCGAATGGTGTGTATAATTGGTCAATAAATCCATTCTCCAATCCATACCCCGTCTGCATATTCACACCCCTAGAAACGTGACAACTGGTGTCAGCATTCCCCGGCTGCATACAATTACAGGAAGTAAGTTTGAAAAGAGAGTCTAGGAACATTCTAATGATGACGTAACGGCGTATATCACTGACGATGACGCACCATCTTCCACATTTCGTGGTACAAATAAATCCGATTCGAATGGCTGGAGGGATGAATTAACTTGAGATTTTTCGTTTGGTTCTCTTTTTGTCGGGTACGTGGTAAGGAATTGTCATTAGAATGCGTCACTGCCGTTTCCTCCCCATTCCACCACCCATCTTAGTTACTCTATGATAAACATGGCACCTTATTTTAACCTATAATTTTTTTTTAATTCACTAGTGGGGGCTGCAGTCCAGCTGGGTCCACTTGGCACGGCGGCCACTGATTGGCCTATTGTACCTACCACGGGTGATTATGATGATGGAGATTTTGGTGGAATGAAGATTGGCAGGGGAAACCGAAGTACTCGGAGAAAACCCGCCCCAGCGCCACTTTCTCCACCACAAATCCCACTTGACAAGACGAGGGATCGAACGCGGGCCGCCGCGTTGGGAAGCCAGCGACTAACCGCTTGAGCTATGGCGTGGCCTATTTTAACCTTTAAGTGTAAGGACATCTTATTCCTCCTTCTTACCTCTTTCCGTCATTGCTGCAAGTATATCGTGTGCCCAGCGATTGTGATTCGCTAATTATTGCTTTGTTAAACAATGCTTTTTAAGCTGGAATGGTAGGATTGTTGTGAGTGATATATTTAGTAGGGATTACCTTTCGGTTTATATCAAGGTACGGTACTTGAATATACCTGAAGAGACTAAGTAAAATCACGAAGAACCTCAATCACAATAGCTAGTTTTAGGGTCGAGATTTTAACCGCAACCTTGATTAATAAAAACAAGATTGATTGAGAAGCAAATAAAGAAAAAAGAAAGAAGCAAAAAGCAAACCGAGATAAGGGGCCGAACATCCCCGATAATGTCTCGTAATGACGCTGAGTGTGATTAGAACAACACAGTATGCCGATAGAGCGATGTAGCGCTGGTTGCAAGTAATGTTAATTGTTCTGGTGGGCGAATCTGCCAACAGTAGTCTCTCTGTCGTCAGCCGTCCTTATTTTTATTGAAAATTCTTATTTAGAAGAACTTCTTGAAACCTGTATTCTGTATTTTTTATAGTGTAGGTTATGTTATGATGGTGTGATTGATTGTGAGTAGGCGAAACAGAAGCTGTAATTATTATGTACGATTATGGAGCGTCGTCATTATATGTGCCCTATATACCTATCCAACATGAATGTATTTTAAGAAACAAATGCATGATTGGTTGTCGGAATTATTCTCTTTTAACTGATGTGTTAGTGTAATATCATACTGTCTAAATCCATTATAGTTGTTTTATCTTGACTTATTCTACTTCCTGATGTTTAGTGAAATTAATAGAATGCATTAAATTAATCAATCAATTTACTATCCACATACTTCATTGGTTCATCTGTTTGAATCATCAGTAAATGATATGTATGGATTTACGTCTATATGTATCTTTAAAAAAATCCGTGGCTTTAGTTCGCAAGCGAACTATACCGATCGATCGACCGCCGCTTGTCGGAGAAGTTAGTGCCAACTTTAGCGGATAGAGGGTGTCGCGTGATCAGCGCAGCGAATCCCCACGGCTGTTAATTTCGGTTTTCTAGACCGGATCCGCTACTTTTCCATTCAGCTAGCTCCTCAGTTATCCTCACGAGGCTGAGCGGACCGCGTTCCAGACCCACTACTTCTCAGAAAATCTGGTAGTGCCTGGAATCGAACCTGGAACCTCTGCATCTGTAGCCAGTACCTCTGCCCACTAGACCACAAGGCGGTCCAGATGTTAAATCTCATTTGGAAGGTTTTATATTCCTGATTTTACACCCTTTCTGGGCTGTCAGCAATTTGTGGACAGATGAAATTAATTTATAAGATTGGAGTCAGGGTTGTGTGGATGACATTGCAACAGTTGGCTGACTGAAGATTTTTCATGTCCATTATTTGTATGTCACTGTAAATGTCAGGTATATGAACAAATATTATAAGTAAATACGTAGGAGTCCTTGTGTACTGCTGTTTGAAAAGTGCAAAAGTTTCGGGCCTGACTTGTGTTTTCCTGGTTGAGAATCTCAGGATCTTCTATGAGATCAAAACTTCACCATAAACTAAAGGAATTCTCAAATATAACTCTGACCTCAAATGAGGATGTGAGGTTCTTACAGCTGCGATTATGAGGGGCTCTGTCTTCTGGAATATAACGCCATATGGTCCTTTGGAAGTAAACTGGCATATTGGAGGAGCTTGCCACTTACTGTTCAGAACTAGATAGATGCTACAGATCAATAGAAACCGCCTGGAGAGTGATCAAGAAATAATAAAAGAAATTACTACAAAGTAGGCTCGTGAATTTTGTCTGATATATCGTTGTTGGGAGCGATAGTTATGGCGTCTTAACGCATTAGAAACAGCATCCTCAAAATGAAGTTCCCTGGAACTAAGTAAATGGAGTCTACTAGTTCTGCCTCCATTTCCAGCCCTTGTGTACCTATTGTCAGTAGATGGGTGAAACAGAAAACGGGCGCAGTACTGGTAGACATAAGAATGATGAGAAGAGCTATCATCAGGAATGTTACTCCATGTAGTCTGCTAGAAGTACACCGATGTTGTGAAAGAACTTACCGCCTCTTTCTTCAGAGTTGAAGAGTAAGTCAAGTAAGCAGCAAGGATGCCTTGCTTTCAGGTTGCTTGGCCATCTCTTTTGTCCTGATGAAAGAGGCAGTATATTCTTCCGAAACATTGGTATACTTCTAGCTGACTACATGGCATGACTTCCCAGAAGGTGGTAGTGTTCATAGTCACTGCTTCAGGACACTAATGTTCAACATAAAAATGCTTGCTTGCATAAGTTCATTACTGAAAGGTCTGATAAGAAGTTATGTAAATTCTGCGTGTCCAAACAGGTTGTTCAGTCACTGCAGGTAGTTAATTTTGAAGTCTATGTTTGTAAATGTTTGGCTGCAAGTGTGAAATACTACTGTAAATACAAGATTTAAGGTTTTCACTGTGGTGAAGATTCATATTGTGGCCTTCTGGATTATGACACCACATCTTCTGATGGTTGAGTACCAACATTCTGTCTCTATCTTCAGGGGAAATGGAGTGTGCCCTCTTCCATAAAGCAACAGGCTCCTCCAAAATGCTAGTAAGTACCTACCACACTGCACTGTGTCACGTCCCACAAGGCAGTAATTTTCAGAATTTAGAGCACAACAAAACGTGGTTATGCAGGACAGAAAAAAGCAATTTAAACAGTAGTATACAATGGAAACAGTGGTAACTGCTGCAGCTGCTGATGATGATGATAGGAAGGTGAGGAGAAAATTAAACATGAAGAAGGGAAGGAAACGAAAGAGAAGGGGAGAAGGAAGAGGAGGGTGAGGAATTCAAGAAGAAGGAGAGAGATTGAGGAGGATGGAGAGAGAAGGGAGAATGAGTAAGAACAACAAGAAGGTGCAAGAGGAGGGGAGAGGCCGGTGATAGTGGGGGGAAGCAATTATAAACAGTAGCCTATGCTGATGTTTGAACATTTATGCTAATATATCTTCAGAGTCAGTGGCCTGGACCACAAATTTTTACTCTTATTGCCACTTGCTTTCACCCTGGTATCTTGTGGACTTATTCGACCCTGAAGTTGGAAGCGACATGTTCCTCAAAAATGTCGGCTAACTCTCAACGGACTACAGAGCGTTATATCCCAGAATACAGTACTCTTCATAACCGCTGGTGTGAGAACCTCAAATCCTACACAAATTATCCGTTTAACAAATCTGTCCAGGTGGGTATTTACAGGTTTTTATTGTTTCATTCTATAATTTCAGGGAGGGGAATGACCCTGAGGACTACAGCAGACTTACTTACAAGAAGCTGTTGGAGGAAGTGTGCAGGTTTGCCAATGTTCTCAAGTCAAAAGGAGTCTCAAAAGGGGATCGGGTAGCGATCTATATGCCTATGATCCTTGAAGTGGTAATTGCAATGCTCGCTTGTTCCCGAATTGGAGCTGTTCACACAATTGTGGTATGTAAATAAAACTATATAATTATTGACATGCATGCAGTTTTGAAAAATATTATGCATTCATCATATTTTATTAAATATCAAAATAATTTGGAGGAAATATACAGTTATATATAATTATGTATCACAAACAGGATGTTTGCTAGGGTGAATTTGTCATTTTGATAAAATGTTGGCTTTTAATCTATCACAGATTTAAATTCCATACAGTGCATTTTTATTCCTGATAATCAATCTTCTCACCTTAGCCTAACCCAACCAAACCTGACCTGATCAGCTCAATCTGCCTTTGGATTTTCATCATTGTTCTGTATATAGCAGTTAAAATTAGCTAATGTTGGTAATAAGTTCTGAAAAACAGTAATTTGACTCAGGATTCTAAAAAGTAATATTAGGCTATAAACCAGAAGGAGAAAGATAATTAAAAGGACTTCTGAAATGACCGAAGGATTCTGTTTTTTAATATACAGTACAGTCTTGGTAATCTGACATATGTGGGACAAAGGTACCACTGGATTATCAAAAATGACAGATTGCTTGAAAAAGTCAAAACAAATTTATTAAGTTGTACTCAATTTTCTCTCTGTTTTTCTAGCTATCGCATATTGTAGCACATCAAACACCATACTCTTTAGCTAAATTCATAAGTTTTTCACCTTTGTCAAGTTTCTTAATTATTTCCACTTTAGCATTTAAAATTTTATGTTTACGTTTGTCAGAACTGGACATCTTCAGCACATGTTAAATCCACCACTGTATGAAAAATACTGTACAGGAATGTGTAATATTGAAGAAGTGAAACACTGTGTATTAGTGAGAGTCTAAATAAATCAGTTTGTCAAGCTCTACTGAACACAAGTCAACCTCTGCTGCCTATAAACCCTGCGCAAGGTCGCAGATGCCTATCTGGCACCTGATGCCAGATTACTGAAGGTGCCGGACTAGTGTACGGCCGGATTACCAAGATTGTACTGTACCTAATAGGTCTCAGTAGTCCTCATGCAGGAAATGGTGATGATAATATGCAGCATGTACCATTTAAATCACAACATGACTGACAACATTATATGCAAACTCACAGATGACGTCAATACTGCTGTCTTATTTGGTACTTCCCTGCCATGGTATGCTTTGTTAAGTGTTTCACACAAAGCAGCAGACAATTCTGTCATGAAGTAATATTCATTCAAAAATAAACACAAATTCAGCTCATGAATACACCTTGCTTACACCTGCAGAGCTGCTGCACAATTGGCCATGGTAGCAGTCTAGCAACCAGAGTGACACTGACTCAACTGTAATGAGAAAATTTGGGAGAGGTCATTACACAGGAGGAATAGCTTCTGATTTAATTTGTATACAGCATATGTGATTGTTGTTTGGGTTGTGTTTTAAATGGTAGTATATGTTTAAATGAAATATATAGTAAACTACAATAGGTAAAAGTTTGTATGACAATTTTCCTATCCGAAGTGGTCCAAAACAAGGAGATGCTTTATCGCCATTGCTTTTCAGCTTTGCTTTAGAATATACCATTAGGAAGGTCCAGGAAAACCAGATGGGACTGAAATTAAATGGGACACATCAGCTGTTGGTCTGTGCTGATTATGTGAATCTACTGGGTGATAATATAGATACCATAAAGAAAGAACACAAACTTTAATTGAGGATTAGTTACTATAGGATTCTGACGATAGTGTATAACACACTGATATATGGGGTTTTTGGACTTTATCTATCGTCCTGGTTTTTAAGATAACAAATAAAAACACGATGTTTCGGAAACTTCATCCCAGCCTACCCTATGTCCCTCTTCATAGGCATGTTGGGCTAGTTTAGATTTTTCTAGAAGACCTTCTTTTAGGTTATGCCTATGTTCCTGGAGCCGCACGGCCAGAGGTCTGCCTGTTTCGCCAATGTAG
>NW_019720161.1:179818-181060 GCF_002891405.2 Cryptotermes secundus
ATTAAGTTCTAAATTAGATAGACGTGATTTACTCCACTGTTGACGCTGGTTTAACACTATTAGTTTTTGTTACTAGTTCTTCTTTCTATTCCATGCCGTGGGGTCATGGACCTGGTTATGAGTTTAGTTTCGTGGCATAAATTTATACAGATCTATCTATCCTGGTTCCACGCTTGTACATTTTGCTACAATTTGTTATGAATATTTCTCTTATTAGCTCTCATGGACTTAGCCTGGTCTCAGATGTTTATAATCTTCATGTTTTGTGACATCTGTTTGTACAGTGATTGAGGCTAGCTCTTTCTAACGGACCCAACTGAATAGGTGTTTTCCTTCACCTGAGGACGGAAACAGATCCAGTTTCCGAAACGTCGTGTTTTTATTTGTTATCTTAAAAACCAGGACGATGGATAAAGTCCAAAAACCCAATATATCAGTGTTTAATTGAGGATCTTGGTGTTGCTGAGAAAGTTAAGAACATACTTATAATAATCCGGTAAGAAAACTCCACAAGGAATTTTATGTCAGTGTTGTATTGCCACATGTGCTGCAACCATGAATGCTTTAGTCTGGCCAGTAGTGTACCTCCAGATCGTTAAGACCAGAAGAATATAAAGAAAGCGTTTTAGTCTCCTTCAGTCAGCATGCTAACCATGCCCTCTATAGCTTATATTCCCCACTGTTTGTTAGCTTCATATGTGTCAGGGCAAGCACACGTTGGATCACATGTCCTGAAACTTTGTTTTTCTCAGATGTATTGCAAAGAAAAGAGAAGGAATTATTTTATTATTATTATTAGAGGGGGTGGGTTTCCCCATGAACTTAGACCAGTTATTGGTCCATTGTGTGTCCCCCTTTAATTTCTACTGTCTAATATTTGTATACTGACTTTATATAGAGCCCCATCTGGAAACTTCGATCACTTTATAAATAGATTAGAAACCATCCTAAATGTACTGCATAGTTCAAAAGTTGAATTTATAATTTGTGATGATATAAATATAAACTATCTCATCGACAGTAATAGGAAACTAAATTTAGACTCTTTGTTATCATCTTACAATCTCTCCAGTACTGTTAACTTTCCCACAAGAGTTCAAAATAATTCTAGTTCAGCGATAGATAATATATTCATTGATAACTCAAAATTAAGAGACTATACTGTAGGACCCTTTATAAATGGCTTATCCGATCATGATGCTCAACTCATAGAAATAAATAATATTGACTTTCAGCCCAGTA
>NW_019720161.1:182918-201591 GCF_002891405.2 Cryptotermes secundus
GAGTTAAAGAATTATCTACATGCTCATTCCTTCTACTCTTTAGATGAATACTTCAATGTAAATAGAGAATGATGTAAAATTAAGTTATATTAATTTTTAAGCTAAAATTGCCTGTACTTATGTATGTAACCTTTTGACTTGTTCTGTATCCAAAGGTACTAACCTGCTTAGGATTTATAGAATGTAAATAAATTCAATTCAATTCAAACCCTACTGGTACTGGTGCGTGCTATCAGCCCCGTTCAGCCAACAAGGTTGGCCGTCAGTACCTGATATTTCCCCCATCTACCAGAGGCACTGGAAACTACTTGGGCAGGAAATTGTTGCCTAATTTTACTCAGAGGTCTCCTAGAGACATGAGGATCTTTTACATGCCGTAAAGCTACGACACGGGACCCATGGCTTAAAGTCCCTCCCAGAGGACTTGTTCCCTGAATTTTTCCACCCTTAAAAATTCCACGACCTCCACCAGGTTTGAACCCGCGTACCTTGAGTCATGAGGTGGGAACGTTACCCTTAGACTACGGAGGAGAGGAAATTACATTTGTGTTCATAGTTCCACATTATCAACTTCTCTTTATGCATGACCCTGAGATCTAGACCAGGATACACAACCATGTGTATGTCCTCAGTGGTCTTCATGGGAACATATTTCAGTGAGGAAAAGTTCTCTGTTTTAATTTCAATAAGTTTAAGAGAAATGAACAGCCCACTGAGCTAATTTCTTGGTCCTTTTTGCCCTAATACATAGACCAACTTATAAGCACAGTGATAGGTTATGCTGTAATCCACAAATCTGACCTCCCTTGTCAGGTAATCTTTGCCCTATGAGCATATAAATATGTTTGACAGGCAGTGTATATGCTGTTTATTTATGTCATATAATATGATATTGAAAACGATATTTATAATGTAGTTAAGCACAATTCATGGGCAAAAATTCTTGATAGAATGACCAGTTTATTTGTAATAACAAACATTAAATTTCTTACATATATCATGAGGATTATTTATGTGTTTATGGAGTTCCTGTCTTGTTTACAAAATGCAGTAAAGGACAGATAAGACAAACATGGTAAATAATCAGCCTGACCTGAAATGACTGGAGGCAGCCACTAATATTGTAATTTTTATAATTGCACTGGAAAGAAGGAAAGTGGCCACAAAGAAGACCTTGGCATAGGGAAGAGGTTAACATTAAATTGCATCATAAAGAAATGGGATGAGAGAGTGTAGACTGGTTTCATCTAGCTTAGGACAAGAACCAGTGGTGGGCTATTGTTAACATTCAGTTTCTATAAAAAAACTGGTGATTTCTTGAGTATCTGATCAACAGTTAACTTGCTAAGAAGGATTAAGCTGCATGGAATTCCTTTACATAATGCCATAAATTGAAGTTTCTATATATCCCATAAACCCTTTTGTGGATATTCTTACAATTCAGTATGGAAGACTGTCACTAGTTTGCATCTCATTATTCTCATTATTAACTTTAATGAACCTCAAGTAACACGTTTGGTACTTGTGTGTTCTGCATTATGGAGTACATCCTTTCCAACCTTATTAAATTACTTTCCACTTACATTCCTTTAATTTTTAGTTTGCAGGATTTTCAGCTGACTCCTTTGCTGAAAGAATGCTGGATGCAAAGTGCAAGGTGTTAATAACAACCGATGGAGTGTGGAGGGGGCCGAAGTTGATCTGTCTGAAGGAAATCTGTGATGCAGGTAGAAACAGTTAAATTATTATTTCAAAGGAACCCCTTATTTTCATCTAATATATTTGACTTCATACACTGTATTTGGCTAAGAGAGAATATCCACAAAATCTTGAATTCTTATTTTCCAAAAGCAGAGTTTGGAAACTTTATGCAACCTTAAGATCTGTACTGATTTTCAAAATAAACTCTTTGTGCCAGTAGATCATATGCTTGATATCCCTCGCTGTGGGAATCTCAAATCTCTTATTTCTGCAAGATTTGAAGTTTTCACAGTGGTGGCTATGAAAAGTTCTGTCTTCTGGGATATAAGGCTAACCAGTCTCTTGGAAGTCAACCAGTGTTTCAGAGGAACATGTCACCTCTGCTTGATACCTGCTTCATACTGGTTTCATGTTTCACTTATTCTTTGATCCTGAAGATGGAAACAACTTGTTCCTGTAAAGTATCAGTTGTCTTTGAACAGACTGCATGGCATAATATCCCAGAAGATAGAATTCTCTTATTCTGTGTTCTTAAATGTGATCTCTGTCATTGAATATGTGTAATGAGTTTCCAGAATATTTTCTTTGTCAAGGGCACTGAATTATTGTTCTCTTTTATTGTAGCTATGGAACGGTGCAAAAACCTGGGACATGAAGTAAAGAATTGCATAATTGTTGAACATTTACCTAGACTGAGTGTTTCTCAAAACAGAAATGGAACCACTAAGGAAAATGGAGACACATCACCCGAAAAGAATAAGGTATTTGATAACAAGGTCACTGTTAGATACAGCTTACAAATTGATCTGAAATTCATAGCTTTAACCCAGGGATGTCCAACTTCAAATCATCAAAGAGCCAAACTGCGTCTTGGGTACCTACCTGCACATTGCATTATTAAAAATACATTCTTTCTGTGACACCATAACACTGTCTTTAACCCAAATGTTGAGGCAGTGTGATGTGATTGAGCATGTATAGAGTCTGTGAGACAGTGTTGCCAGGTCAGCAGTGTTTAAGAATTAGCCCCCGAAGGTTTGCTAGATTGTACAGATATTGTGTACAGACTTGGAGCCATACTAATTCCATTCTTTCCTAAGTTATATACTAAGTGTCATGTGAAGGCTGTGCCATAGCTCAAGCAGTTAGTTGCTGGCTTCCCACCGCGGTGGCCCAGGTTCAAACTCGGGTCTGGTCAAGTGGGATTTGTGGTGGACAAAATGGCGCTGGGGTAGGTTTTCTCTGAGTACTTCGGTTTCCGCTGCCAATCTTCAGTCCACCAAATGCTCCATCATCATAATCACCCGGGGCAGGTACAATAGGCCAATCAGTGGCCACCATGCGGAGTGGACCCAACTGGACTCCACCCCCCACTATGCAAAAATGTGTCATGTGAAAGTAGATGTTACGGGGAATATTAAGTGAGTACTTTTAATGAAGTCTTCTCAGAAAGATTTGCCCCCTCTGTTTGAAGAGAAAGAGATAATTAACACTCATTTTTGGGGATGGAATAGTATTATCATAGGCTGCATAAAGTCAGTTGGTGAGTCATGAGTTGGACAGCCATTCTTTAATATAATATAATATATATTTCAAGTGTTTTAGTGAGGTCTATAAAAGAATAAAATTACTTGTTTCAAATACAAAAATTGGTATTTACAAACAGCTTAACTGAGTGACATTTAATTTAACTTAATTGTGTATTACAAATAAAAATTAAATTAAAATGAGCAACAGTTTCAAGTTATGTGATCGCTCTTGGAAACGAAAGTATCTCATGAGCTCAAGGATACATGGTTTCTTGACAGATCCTTAAAATTATTCTTGTGTTGTCAGATCCCATGGACAGAAGGAAGAGATTTCTGGTGGCATGAGGAGATGGAAGATGCATCCACATCCTGTTATCCTGTTTGGGTTGGAGCTGAAGACCCTCTTTTTATGCTTTACACCAGGTACATAAAAAACATTGAAATGTCAAACTATACTCAGAATATATAATATTTACAGTCCAGCAAACTGTATGCATATGTTCTTCCAAAACACTAGACCATGGACAGTGGGGATGTAGTGCATCTAAGAAGAATGTGGCCACTGCTCCAACCCATAGACCAACAACAATCTCATTTTTGCTGCCATGATGTGGGCCTCTAGCATCATCTATATTTCATATGGATATCTTTGTTGCAGTGGATCCACTGGCAAGCCAAAAGGAGTTCTCCATACAGTAGCTGGTTACTTACTGTATGCTGCTACCACATTTAAGTATGTATTCGACTATCGACCTGGTGATGTTTACTGGTGTACAGCTGATGTTGGGTGGATCACTGGCCACACGTATGTTGTGTATGGCCCACTTGCAAATGGAGCGACATCAGTATTAGTAAGAAATATATCTCATTACATACCATTAATCTGAAACTTTCACTGCAGTCAGCTGTGTAGATATGAAATTAATGTCCATCTCCATCATCAGGTGCTGATCAGATGTCAGACACAGTTCCATATTGACGTGGTTGATCATCTGAAATCACTTCACTGAATATGTATTTTATTTATATTTTCTAATACATATACAAGGGTTGGAAATTTAACTGTGACAATTATTTATTTTCAACTGATACAAAATAGATGCATGTTTCGAAGTTTTACTGTTCTTCAGTGTAGTTACCAGCATTGTGTACAACCCACTGCCAGCAATGTGGATGTCGTAGGATACCTTTAGCAGCACCTGTTGTGTTGATAGTTCAAATGGAGCAGTCCACTGCCTGAAGAATCTCTGGAAAACCACGAAGTGGTTCCTTCATCTTAGGAATCAAGTCAAAGTCACAAGGGCTTAAGTCCGGGGAGTATGATGATGGCACAGCACTTCCCAGTCCCATCGATCAAACAAATCAGCCACAGCTTGTGCCGCATGCAGCCGAGCATTGTCCTGCAAAATGATGGGTGGGTTCTGCAGAAAGTGTCACCAATTCTTTCTCAAAGCTGGTCGCAGGTTGTGTTCCAAAAATTAACAGTAATACTGCACATTGACGGTCTGCTGTTGGGGAATGGTATGCGTTAGGATAACGCCATCACAGTCATACACGAGAATCACCATAACTTTCACATTACTGGGGTTCTGACAAACTTTTGGTTTTCCTGGTGACCCGTAATGACACCATTTGTTTGATTAGCGTTTCATTTGTGGCTCATACGATTTGACCCATGTCTCATCCAGCGTGATGATACAGCGTAAGAATGCGTCTCCTTCGCGCTCATAGCGCTCCAAGTGGTTACGTATTGTAACCATTTCTGCATTTCCGTCGATTCATGCAGAACCCATCATGATGCAATTTTTCTCATGCCCAGTCGTGCCTTCAGAATGTGAAGCACAGTCATATGCGCTAATCCTGTCTCTCGGGCCAGCTCACAAATTGTACGGCATTGATAGCTCTCCAGTAATGCAGAAAGAGCATACATTTCTTCTTCACTGACACTAGGATGACCTGGCCCACACACGTCTGCCACATTCTGGCGTCCCTTGTTGAAGGCTTTTACCCACCTTGCCACTGTTCTGTAAGGCAATGCAGATTCCCCGCAAGCCTCTTGAAGACCTTGATGACACTGTCGTGCTGTACGGCCTCTGGCACATTCAATCTTTATCCAACTCCGCTGTTCCTATTTCGAAAACATCGTAACAACACTACATTAGACCGCCAGCTAACACGAGGCTCTGTTCTTCTCGTCACTGCTCATGCGCGTGATGTGGGAAGGGAGAGTCCATTTGCTCTGAGATAAGGTAGATATGTAACTAAGGTGTGGTATAAGCGACATTATTTGGTTCCGTTGCATGGTGTCTCTACAGCAGTGTTGCCACTATTAAAGTTCCAACCCTCATATATAAATAAAGAAAAGCATAGAAACTTTAATTGACGCTAGTAAGAAGGTTGGTCTAGAAGTAAACACAGAGAAAACTATGTATATGTTGCTGTCTCATCACCAGAATGCAAGGCAACGTCATGACATAAAGATGTTTTGAAAATGTGGCACAGTTCAGATATTTGGGAATGACAGTAGCAAATCAAAATTTGATTCAGGAGGAAATTAAGAAGAGACTGAATTCAGGTAATACACTGTCAATAGTGAATATTTTCATACATAATTTGTACAGGAACAAATTCTATCATATTCAACGTAAAATCCAGCTTTCAAGACCAGTATGTGTTTCTTATCTTATTTTTCTCTGATACTGAAATCAAAAGAATTTCATATGCAATGTCTGAAATTTTAGTAAAAAAAAAGTAAAAATATCGCATTAAGAGGAGAAACTGTTTTGGAAGAGACTGTGGACCTGTCGTCTGACAGATTACTGATGAATGAATGAATCCCTGTAACAGGCCATGGAGGCCCATAGGGTTGTGAGAAGTTGAGGCTCCCACATTTTATAGACAATCTGCTCACAGATGGCGGTGAGGTTGTCAGCCTTATGCTGGCTGCCCTTTACCCCCAGGAAGATTCCTGGTACTCATTTCTGTTAGAGGCTGTGTCGATCCCAGGGCCATAGTGCCGCTGGAAGGATTAGGTAAATTGAAAAAATCCACCTCATCGGTATTCGATCCCATGACCTTTCAGTTTGTAGCACAGTGCCTCATCCAACTACACTACCCCGTGTCCCCTTGAAATTTTAGTTTCTTTTCAAAAATGAGAAAGAAGTATGTGATCTGTCTCTGGTTTCCTTTTCATAACTTTATAATTTGTAACTTTTTAGAAAACTATCAAGACATATGGTAAGATGAATGCAGTGCTGCAAGTTCAAGGGAACTTAAGAAGAAGAATATTTAAAATGAAGGATATACAAATTTCAAACCATGTTCTGAGTTTCTTTGGAACGTAGACATGCTGTGGTTGAAATATGTTTTCCTTTTTTTCTATTATAGTTTGAAGGCACTCCTTTCTACCCTGGTAACAGCAGATATTGGGAGGTAGTCGACAAATATAGAGTGAATAAATTCTACACGGCTCCTACGGCACTCAGAGCACTAATGAAATTTGGAGATGGACCTGTAAAGAAGTAAGCCATGTAGAAAATGTGAGCAGAAAAGAAAGTTAAAGAGATGGTACATTGTTCAAGAACATATATGTTAAAAATTGAGGCACAGTGGTTTATTACATGTACAGTGGAACCCTCCATTTTATATTCCTCGATTTATTTTTTCCCTCTTCGAACATTTAATTTCAGTGATCCAACTCAGTAGTCTCAGAACTAAATTTCCTACATTTAATATTTTCCTCAGAGTTCATATCCATAGCTACTGCTTCCCAGAGGACCTTAATGGAAGTTTCACTGCATATTTATTATCATAGTATTTTGGTTAGTTAGTTAGTTAGTTAGTTATTAGAGAGGGTGGGTTTCCCCATGCACTTAGACCTGTAGTGGTCCATTGTGCTTCCCTCTATGATTTCTACTAGCCTCTATATCCTACCGGTACTGGTGCTTACCATCAGTCCCACCCAGCCAGCGAGACCGGCTCTACTAGCTGAGAGGTATCTATAATGCTGTTGCTGTTGCTGCTGTTGGGCAGCAAACATCCGCAATTTTGCTCAGTGACCTCCTTTGGAGGTATGAGGTTCTTTTGCATGCCGTAAAGCTACAACACGGGACCCACGGCTTAAAGTCCCTCCCGGAGGACTTGTTCCCTGAATTTTTCCGCCCTTAAAAATTCGACGACCTCCGCCGGGTATTTGAACCCGCGTACTATGAGTCATGAGGTGGGAACGTTACCTCTAGACTACGGAGGCCGCTTGGTATTTTGGTTTGTAGCGGCAACAAATAGAACGCCGACCATGTTGACATAGTTGTAACACCCTAGACTCGCATTCAAGATGTGCTCAGCTTGGATCATGGCCAGAATGTTTGCTATCCAAACTGAGGATTTTCCTAGTTTTCCTCCAGTCCCTCCAGATAGCTACTGAGATAGTACCTTGATTAGGTCAAGAATACTTCCTTCCAATCTTTTCCAATTCATTGGTCATCTTATCACTTGATGCTGTAGATACTGATAGTATCACAAGAGAACATTGAACTTAACCTAGTTCATTAATTACTGTTAGTCAGAATCTCTGCAACATTGAGCGATAACCTAACAGTTAAGAAATTAATTTTATATTCACAGAATATAAATTTCTCTTCTCTCCTTTCCATGAATATGTTCATCTCAAATTGTATCCCAGAATTCATATTCTCTCTGTCTTAACAGGCACAGTTTGAGCACATTACAAGTACTTGGATCAGTAGGCGAACCCATAAATCCGGAGGCATGGCTTTGGTACTACGTAGTTATTGGACATGAGAAGTGTTCCATTGTAGACACGTACTGGCAAACAGAGACTGGAGGACACCTATTAACACCCTTACCTGGATGCACACCTATGAAACCAGGCTCAGCGGTATGTAACATTAAAATCCTTCTATATAACAAAATTTGTTAATTTGTCTTCATCAGTATTCCAGAAATATCAGGGATATAAATATGAGTAGATGCAAGTAGATGCCATCTTCTTCATTCCAGAGTGCTTCATTTTGAGGAAGCTATTTCCAGGGCCTTAAGATGCCACGACTGTCATTCATAACAGCAATAAATTAAGGAACACATTCAAAAGGTAACATTGTAATAATGTCCTTTTGATACAGAATGTCCGGATGAAAGGAATCCAAAATAAAATCACTATATCTCAGAAAGAATTTATTATACACATTAATGGGTTACACCGTTACAAAGGGAGACTATCAAAGTTTTTTATGCATATATAACTTTCTCAGTAAATTTACATGTGAGCTCCACAGGTAGCATGACAAATATCCATACTTGAAGCATGTTTGGTGTAACTGTAGCCACAGCGTCCCTTATGAGGGCTTTCAGCTGTTGAAGGTCGTTGATCTTAACCTAGTAGACAATGTTCTTCACATAACCCCACAAGAAAAAATCCCCTGGGGTTAAATCTGGCGACCTAGGAGGCCAAGCAGTTGGTCCACCACTGCCAATTCATATCCCAGTCATCTCTCTGTCCAGGTGATTCCTAACATGGTAGCAAAAATGTGGCGGTGTATGCGCGTAAGCCGGGTATGAAAAAGAACTTTCAGAGTTTTTCTTTCCCTAACATAAACCGGATAAGTGTATGACGATTAGTTTCTGAGATATACATTTTTTTATCTTGGATACCTTCTGTCTGCACATCCTATATGTGTCAGTCATTCCTCTGAGCTTTGCTAATGATCCTGATCATCTACCAAGTTCTAAAAAGTCATTTCCACCCCTGTGAAATATGCTCATCCACCTGCCACAGGCAAGTTGAATAAGCCAGAGCGAAGTAAATTTTTAATCTCAGTATAAATATATCAAAAATGTAGCAACATTTATTATTATGAATAAAGAAATTATATAAAGTGAAATAATTTATTAAGGTCTGAGCCTTCTGGGAAGTGCTACCATGTAGTTTGGTACATAGGTACGAACGTCTGAAAGGACTACCATCAAACTGGAAGGACCTGTTCCTGAAAATGTTGATACCTGTCTACCAAAGTATACAGCATCACATCACAGAAGACCATAATCTTGGTACTTATTCCTGTATGAATAATGTATTACTTTTATCCCTTGAACAGAGTTCATAAATACCTCCTATCAAATATTTGTGTGATGCATACATTGAGATTGTGAGGGTGAATGGATTTTGTTAATTGACTAGTAACTTTAAGTTAAAAATCTTGATTTTTTCCATTTGTGTTAATTACATATACTTCAGAGGACCCTGTATCTGAGATATTTGTCCATATTTCAATCTACATGACAAGTCTCACGTCCATATATACCATTCCTCATTCTCTGAAGGAATGATATTTCAGATTGTTATCTTCTAGGTTATGGTACTATATAGTATCATAACTACCCATATTTTAGAGGAACCACATGGACCTTCCCATAAAGGGGCCCCTTTCCCTTTCAGATCTACAGCATCAAGAAGAAAGAGTCTTTCTCTTTTTCTTCATTACCATCTTCTTCTTTCCCCGTTGTTCTTTTTCTTATTATCCTTTTTCTTCTCAATCTTATGGAGCAGTTTGGCTCAGGCAGTAACATATCTGACTGTATTACAGAGATTTCCATTTTAAATTTCAACTGAGGCACCAGGTATCCTGACTGAGGCATTTTGGTGGATTTTTTGCAAAACTGTGCAAGCAGTTTCTGAATTGGCTATTAGGAACTTACTCCTTTCTGTAGTGCTAGATAGGATCTCTCTTCCCTCCCCCTCACTAGTTCTTATCCACCAATCCTCTAGCTTACTCTAGCCCAGTTCCCACACTTCTTCACATAACCTAACTTACCCACATCTCAGCTTGACCCACCTCTAACCTGAGAAAGGAATCAGCCATCAACAAAGGCCAGAATTTAAACATACACCACACTGAAAACCTCATATTTCATGACATTTCAAATTTCCTATGCCTCACACATTTCCCTGAGGTTGGATACTCAACACTTCTGACACCTGAAAACATTGCCCTTTTTCAGACATTTCCCTTCTTTGGTGTAGTTCCTGTATTACTGGATGAGAATGGTAAAGAAATTCGTGGACCTGGAGAAGGGTATTTGGCATTCAAAAGACCATGGCCTGGAATAATGAGGACCCTGTTTGGAAATCATGAGAGATTCGAAACCACATACTTCAAGAAATTTCCTGGATGTTACTGCACAGGAGATGGTAAGAAATGAAGACTCCATTCCCATCTGTGATGGAATATAAGTAATAGTGCATAAGACACAAGGTGCAACATGGCACATACAAGACAGACTGATGAGAGTGAGTCCATAGATTTTCTACAGTTTTTATACAGATATTCGTGATACAGTAAACTCCCTCTTATCCAGTATTCAGGAATCCAGAATTCTCACACAGCAGCCAAAAGTTAAAAAAAAAAAAGAAAAACACGTAATAAAGCCAATCTTCTGAACTACAACCCATTATTTTCGTCATGCATACCACTCTGCATGTGACAGCATATATCTTAGTAAGTCAATGCAATGTCTCATTGGAATACTCACTAACAGGAACTAGCAGCTATATTTAAATAGCAGTAAGGCCCTACTTTATCAGCATTACGAAGGGGGACCCAAAAATAACCGGAAACAACCTGTTGCACGCGCATGCTTTGTAGTTACGGGTTGTGCTGCTAGGTGGTGTTAGCTGGGGGTCTCCCACGACTGTTAGTGAGCTGGCGTCAGTCTGAGTTAAGTGGTTTGTCTGTGGTGCTCTGTTGTGTGCGTTCCTGTTTCAACCCTTTGGCGATTAGTGAGATGGCCGACCAGAAGGAACAAAGAGTGTGCGTGAAATTTTGCTTTCTGTTAGGGAAAACTGCACTTCACTCTTCAAGTCGCGGCAAACATTCACGCGGTTTTCTCTTTGGTCATCTCCGAGCAAGCGAGGAACAAATTTTGCAGACACCCGTCTCATGTGCAAACCTTCGGTTAAAATTCGCTGGACCGTGCTCCATGAGATGTTCGTTTCCTCAGAAAGTTGGTCAATAATCTTTTGACGCTCTTCATCAATTTCACGCACACTCTTTGTTCCTTCTGGTCGGCCATCTCACTAATCGCCAAAGGGTTGAAACAGGAACGCACACAACAGAGCACCACAGACAAACCACTTAACTCAGACTGACGCCAGCTCACTAACAGTCGTGGGAGACCCCCAGCTAACACCACCTAGCAGCACAACTCGTAACTACAAAGCATGCGCGCGCAACAGGTCGTTTCCGGTTATTTTTGGGTCCCCCCTCGTATCTTAATTTTAGATCTTGTAGATTATATGCAGATAAATAAAATGTATTGCTTGGTTAAGGAAACCTCAGAAGAATGTGGGGCTGCCACATATTGATGAAGCCACAAATAACAGCATAATTCAAGCATGAACTTTGAAATATCTCAGAGATGTTGTAGACTTTTTGGACATAGTACCTGCCACATTTCAGAGACAATATTGGTGTAAAAAGGTGAAACTATCCCTGGAACAGGCCATGGAGGCCCATAGGATTGTGAGATGTCAAGGCTCCCACATTTTTGAGACAGTCGGGTCACAGATGACAGTAAGGTTGTCAGCCTTACGCACCAGCCGCACTTTACCCCCAGGAAGGTTCCTGGTACTCATTCCTGTTAGAGGCTGAGTCGACCCCAGGGCCATAGTGCAGCTGGAAGGGTTAGGTCAATTAAAAAAAATCCACCTCATCGGGATTCCAATCCGCAACCTTCCTACTTGTAGCATAGGGCCTCAACCAACTGCGCTACCACGTGCCCCAAACATTGATGTACAGAGGGTTAATTACAGTCTTACAATTTGCAGGCGCACGCAGAGATGAAGATGGCTACTTCTGGATAACTGGTCGTGTTGATGACATGCTGAATGTATCAGGACATTTGCTGAGCACTGCTGAAGTGGAAGCCACACTTTCAGCACATCCGAATGTAGCAGAGGCTGCTGTTGTTTCACACGGTCATCCAATCAAAGGAGAATGCTTGTATTGTTTTGTCACACCAAATGAGGGTGTGAAGTTCTCAAAGGAACTGACAGATGAACTTAAGAAGAAAGGTAAAAACTTGCAATCTAAGCAATGGTTCTGATCTTACAATTCTCAAAAAGATAAAACTACTTCAGTAAGTTTATACTAGTAATATTATGCATGAGACTGTATTCACCTGGGTCAGGATAGGGTTCGGTGGCAGTTATTTTATTTATTGACTGGGTCCACAACTATCAGTTCCTCAAGAAGGATTCCCCTCCATACAGCCATTTAACAGTTCCCAAAAATGAATTATTAATGTCACATAATATTTATAATTAATTAATTCCAAGGGACAAAGTGTATGTAGAGAAGTTAATACTTTCTCAGCCAGCGAAGAAATTTCCCTATCCTGAGCCAGATGAATCTAGTTCACACCCTCCCATTCTGTTTAAGATATATTTTGATATTATCTCCTCACTACGCCTTATCTTCCTAATGTTCTTTTTTCTTCAGGGTTTCCTACCAAACTTTGTATCCATTTCTCTTCTCTACCGTTCATGCTACACACTCCACATATTTCAGCCTTGATTTGAATGTTCTAATAATATCTTGCAAAGAGCACAAATAATGAAGCTCTTCAGCGCCATGTTTTCAAACACCCTCGGTCTGTAGGAGCTTCCTCTAAACTGTCTACTGGACTATACAGTGCCACATCCCAGATGACAGTAATCTTAATTGTACCATTCTCATTATGTTTGACTTTAAAAATTCTTCATTTGAAACCACAATATTTTCATTCCCATATGAACTGGTTCTATCCTGTACATGTTGCATCTTCATCTGTACCATTAACGCAGACACAGAACAGTCTGGCATAGCAATAATGCCCTAAATTTATACTCTTGAGGTGCTTACTTAAAATCTTGGCTTGGGCATTGGCTATCTTTACTGAGCTTTTTCATAGTTTTCTTCAGTCCCTCCAGGCAAATGCCAGATATTATCTGATTTAAGTCTCAACTACTTCACCATGAGTCCTTTTTAATTCTTCATTCATTGGAAACCCATCATATATCACTACACAAATTTAGCCTAGCTACTGATTGCAGTCTAAAAATCACCTACAAAAATAATTAGCACAAGCTATTACTTATTGCACCAATCACAGTGGCTGCACAGTCTATGGCATGAAATGTCTTTGCCAACTTGAACACTGGGATCATGAGTTCAAATCCCACTCAAGGCATGGATGTCTGCATTTATTCTGTGTTTGTTGTCCTGTGTAGGTAGTGGCCTTGCAATGAGCTGATCCCCCATCCAAGGACCGACTGTCTAAGATTAAGAAACTGAATTGAAACAAAGAATTTCATGGATGCCATGTGCTCCAAGTGGGAGCAACAGGAATAGAAAAAGAAGGTGATTGCTCATCAGTATTTCTCATATAATTGTGCATCTCATTACAGTTCGTGAAAAGATTGGACCATTTGCCACCCCAGAAGTAATTCAGCATGCTCCTGGTCTTCCTAAAACAAGATCAGGTAAAATAATGAGAAGAATACTCCGCAAGGTAGCTCAAAACGATCGTAATATTGGAGACATCTCTACATTAGCCGATGAAGGCATCATTGAGGTGTTGTTCCAAAACAGGATAGAAATTAAAGCTTAAAGCAAAAGAAATATAAGAATAAACAGAACGAAGTTACTCATGACAAAACAGTATTCTGTAGATATTTATAATTGTTATGTAGTATGTACTTGAAATACATGTGTGTGTTCAGAATGACAAGGTGCTGCATAACATTGTTACAGGAAAATTAGACTAAGATGGCTGGAATTTTAGAACTGGAAATTGTAAATTATAATTCCAATGTCTTTAAGTCTTAGGTAGGAAGTTATGCTTATCTGTACACAAAAATTTAAGTTGTGCAACAAAATTTTTCCCTGTGCTTAACTAATTAGGCACGATGCCATGAAGGCATATGGGAGAGTGGATGTATAGACCGGGTTTTCTTGACGTCGGCACTAGCTGGAGATGAGTGGTCAGCTTCACACTCCTGACGCTTTGCACCCGGGGAAAGGGCCCCTGTTACATATCGGACAGTGAGGCTGGGTGGATAATTATAAGTAGCAAAATTATTATTTTTCTTGTTGTGATTAATCTACAGACAGTGTAATTTGCACCACTCATATAATGAAATGTTGAACAATGTATTCGGAAAAATTCTCTGAATGTGTCCAGTAGTTTAAATAAAGAACATATAATGATTGAAGCATGATTATATGTAATATGTTACTAATGTTATATTTTAGCGTCCTGTTGCACTGATTTAAGTCCATGATTTATTTTATCCGTCTTCTAGTGCATACATTTATTTATCCTCTCCTTTCACTCTCACTACATGTTTCGGCATCAATGTGCCATCTTCAGGTGCTGATCCAATCCACGACAAACTAATTCATTGCATGCCTTGTCTTTACATACTAAAATAACTAAAATATATATTTATCATATATACTGACAAATGTCAAGTGTTAAAATACTAAAACTGTACAGCATATTTCTTTCCTACGTCGTGTTTCATTACGCGAGTTAGGAAAGAAATATGCTGTACAGTTTTAGTATTTTAACACTTGACATTTGTCAGTATATATGATAAATATATATTTTAGTTATTTTAGTATGTAAAGACAAGGCATGCAATGAATTAGTTTGTCGTGGATTGGATCAGCACCTGAAGATGGCACATTGATGCCGAAACATGTAGTGAGAGTGAAAGGAGNAGATGAGGAAATGGCTCAGTTATATAGGAGATTTCTATGAAGTTGGTCTGTTGGTTACTTCCTTTGCTTACTCTTCAGCCCTGAAGATGGAAACAATATATTTCTCCATAATGTCAGCCTTCCATTGAGCTAAGCTGTGTTACAGCCCAGAAGACCATACTTTTCACAGTCACTGATGTGAAGACCTCAAATCAAACAAAGCAAAATTAAATTTTGAAAAAGTTCAACAAAATAAATTAGCATTCTATGATGAGGTAAAATAATTATGAGCAATAATATATAATTTTGCTACATAGCTGAGTCATAATGTTGCTTTACAGTACTGTGTTGCAACTGTCTATGTGCTAGTGTAGTTTGTTGTAGCTGAACACTTGCATGCAGGCATGCATTAACATATACATATCATCGCTTCAGGAAAATGATTGGATGGTTCAGCCTTTACGGATATTGTTTTAGAATATGTACATACATTTCAATAGGAAAATCAAAGATTATGTAAGAATTATGAATACAGCTTATATTTTAATAAAACATTATGTGAAAATTTCCTGTGAAATTTCATCAATAATTATTTGTTTCTATTTGAAAGAATCAATGTGATATCTGTTACTTTAAAGTGGGGAATATCCACGTCCAATAGATTTTTAGTCATTACATCCACTGTCTTTTCAACTTGGAATATGGCAATAAATTTATGAACTGTAAGAATAATATCATGCATTGTTGTATGTACTATATTTTTCTTTTGTAGCTTAGATTCTTGTGGTACTTATGTTGTAGTTAACAAATGCAAATAAATCAACAGAATTTGTGGCAGGGGGTAGTTTATTTTATTAATCCCAATTATCCCATTTCAACACTCGCCAGAATGTTTTCTGGTCTCATCAGCCAAGCCATCACAAATGATACTAGGATCGCTCCCACCTCACAAACTTCCACCTCCTCCATGCCGTTATTACAGTAGAGAAAGAAGTACCTTGCTGGACTCAGCTTTAATGTTATGAAGTTGAAATGAAATTTTGTGAAAATAGAACTATTTCACAGAAAGCTGGAACTGGAAGATTAAAAGACAAGCACAACCTATGAGTGTTTCCCCACGAAATATTACACCCCTACATGTGAGGAGTAGGTATATACTGACATGATGGTATCTCGTTAACTGTCATGTAACACTTTTATGTTAATATGAGGTGCTATCAGAAAGTTCCCAGACTGTTATTATTGTAACTGCTTCGGTGAAAGATGATGAGAGGGGAGGCCAAGATCACACTTCTGCAAGACTATTGCATCAGTCTGCTACATGACACTGTGCTGTAAACACGCATTGTTTTTACATGAGTGCTTTTTCGTCTCTGTGTCTTATTTTGCCTGCGATGGATGGCAAAATCGAGCAGTGTGTCTGCATCAAGTTCTGGGCGAAGCTTGGTAAATCTACTACTAAATGCTTGAAATGCTTTGTGAGGCTTTTAGAGAACAATTCTTTAAGCCAGACAGCAGTTTTTAATGACATTCACGTTTCAAGGCCATTCAAGTGTCAGTTGAAGATTATGAATGTTCAGGGTGACCAAGCACCAGCAAAACGATAAAACATAAAATTTAAATTATGAAACAATTGGACATACTCATAGGAACAAAATAAATTACTCTTAATTATCTCTTGACTAATGTGAAAAATGTAAGACTGTGCTACTCTGCCCATGACAGTGCAATTCTAAGCACCTCCAAATTAACATAGGTTCTTACAATTTGTTGTAATTCTGGGTGAGACGCTAAGTGACAATTTCAAACAAGGTATTCTCTGTAAGATTTGAGGCTTTCACGGCGGTGACTATGAAGAAAGCAGTCTTCTGGGATTTGGCACCGTGTATATGTGGTGTTAACCGACGTTTCGGAGGAACGTATCGCCTCCATCTTCAAGAGACCGTGAAAACCGGTAAAAGCTTTTACCGGTTCTCACAGTCTCTTCGCTTGCAGATTTCTTATATTTTTTCTTCTACCCTGAAGATAGAGGCGATATGTTCCTCCGAAACGTCGGTTAACACCACATATACACGGTGCCAAATCCCAGAAGACTGCTTTCTTCAAGGTATTCTCTGATGTATGTGAGTGAATTTGTTTCCAAAAAGTTGATGAATCATACAAAAGTAGGAAATCTCAGAGATTAAAAAGGCCCTGTGCCTTACAGAATTTTGATAGCTTTGAAAAATACCAAAGATTCTACAGAATGCTATTTCGAAAGTGAGGAAGTTTCCAAGAATGTTGGAAATTAGAACATTTTTTTCTGAATTTGTAGGTTTGGAAATATCTAAAAGCTTTAAAGGATTGCAAATGGTTGACCATGTTTCATTTGAAGTGGATGCATAGTGATCTATTGCACCAATGAACTTAACCTAAAATAACGGGCTGTGACCGAGATGCGTCCTAACGCGTAGTGATCTGGGGAACTGAACAAAATTGGTATCGCACCCACCACACAGGTGGGTGCTTCCAGCAGGTCATCATTATCTATTGTAAGGTAATAAAAAAACTGACTTGTGTTGTGTTCTGTGGCATGACATTCTTGCAGGAGTTTGAGGAAATCAGTGAATTGTTTGGCACATTGAAGTGGGAATACATACATACACACACACACACACACACACCAGCGTTGGCTTCTCAGCATTAACATCTTGCAAACCTGCTTGGCTCTTTTTTAAATATATAATATATTTTAATGTTGTTCAGTATAGAGAAGTGGTCCATACAGGCACTGTAACTGGCCATTGGCCAGTGTGCTTGTCCCAGGCAATATACAGTCCATTGCTTCCAGGCAGTTAAAAATATTTAAATACAGATGGTACTCATATTGGAGAACACATTCATATTATTGCGGCAAGTCTAATCTAATGTTATATATTTGTGTGAAACATATAATGCATAGGGGCACACGGTAGCGTAGTTGGTTGAGGCACTATGTTACAAGATGGAAGGTTCTGCGTTAGATTCCAGATGAGAACATTGGATTTTTCAATTGACCTAATCCTTTCAGCCATGCTATGACCCTAGTTATGACTCTGGTGCATAAGGCTGAAAACCTCACCACCATCTGTGCGTTGATTGTCTAGAAAATGTGGGAATCTACATCTGTTACATGGATATTTTTAAAAAAGATATAATCTGTACATTGTGTGTTTCAGTGGGTGTGAGTTGAATGATTTGATATAAAGCTGCTCTTCACTGAAATCCACATTCTTCCAAACAGCATTATGGGTCCACTTACTGGAGTACCTATTATATACTCTTGTGTTCCACTCAGCTGTTTCTCTGTTCACGTGATGTGTTCTTCCTATAGAAGGTCATCTCTGGGTATACCCGTATCTTTGTACATTGTGATACTGTACTTCTTCCCACTTAAGGGAAGCATAATCTTTACTTAACAATCACAGACAGCACAGTGACATGACAACTGCGCAAATACCTACAAAGAAGGATGAATCCACCCTCCATGTCATCAGCAACACATGCTAAATACCAAGTGCAATAACTGTAGTGACAGCCAACAGGGATGCTTTCATTATAGTAATCATGTCATTTTCACAAATTTAACAGTTTAAGGTTGATCCTATATTTAATTTTAATTTCTGCTTCCCTTATTATTATTATTATTATTATTATTATTATTAT
>NW_019720161.1:204463-216719 GCF_002891405.2 Cryptotermes secundus
GAATTGAATTATTATTATTATTATTATTATTATTGTCTGTAATTGGCCTTGCGGCTGTTGACTTGGCACATAAATAATAAAGAATTGAATTATTATTATTATTATTATTATTATTATTATTATTATTATTATTGCACCATCTCATCTTGCCAAGGTATATGAGTATGTTATGAAGGGCCTTATGTAGGCAGAAAAATGTTCCAGTGAGACAGCAAGCACAGAGCCATGTAGTAGGATTTCTATGCATATAACTAGGCAGCAGCACAGTCCAGCTTCATGAAAGGTAGGTCTAGGTAGCAGACGCTCATGCACATATTTTGATGATGGTTTCAGTAGTCAAAATTGTGACCATGCTTGAGGCATGTACTATCATAGAGCAGCATTCTGTTGTACAGTTTCTGTGGGCAAAAGGACTCGATGCAAAGGATATTCATACTCATAAAGAAATATGTCCTGTGGTGGGAAGTGCTTGTCATGTAATATGGTTCACAACTGGGTGGCAAATGTTTCGCTCTTGAAAAAGAAGTTGAACCGGAGGTTCGGAAGTGGCTGAGACAATATTCAAGACTTCTATTCTGTGAATTTCGAAGCTAAGATGGAGGTATTCGAACCCGCCTCCAAGTAGAGTTATTATTATTATCATCTCTTCGATGGTAACAATTCTATGTGAGGACTCGAGGTAACTCAGTCACTATAGTGATGAGTGAGACAACTGGGCCTTAAGCTGCCCCCTTACCGCCAACTATTTCTGAGGTGAAGCACTAAGGAGCTATAATTCCACTGCATATACATCATGCTTAATTAATTAAGCACAGGGACAACTTCTACGGTACTGTGTGACGCTACGGTAACAGTACATGCATTATCGATGGTCGTGCTGGTTAGCCTTGGACACCCCTCATAAAATCTTCATTAATGGTGGGCAACATGGCCACGGGGGCGTCACATGGCATTATTGCTGCCATCTCTACGCAGACGTACCCTAACTAAATGAGAAATGGCCACCAGCACCGACACCATAATCAGTAAACTAGAATGCTACCATGCCATCCTATGCATCCTCCCTTCAACCCCTATTCACCCTTTGGAACCAACAGTTCACATGAATAGCAATAAATAATTTTGCAACCACAGAGGTTCTTACTCCATTTCCTTTTCTTTTTTTCCCCCCTGAACCAGGTTCAATATCACTTCACTCATATCCATTTCAAAGGAAGTGATATTGGACCCAGTTCAGAAAAAGAAAAAAAAAACAAGGGAGTAAGAACCTCTGCAGCACAAGTGGTCACGGTTGCAAAATCAGAAACTTTCTCACCAATGCCTGTAAAGTCATAACATTTCACTCATATCAATCCAACATCTCCTTACCCAAATGCATTTGACATTATGAACTATAACATACATAGAATACTTGTGTTTAGGAAAGCTGAAGGTGGGGAAACTTAGAAGAAAATTATGTTTACATCAGACATATTTGTATTTAACCTCATACCTTTCGTCACAACTTATACTTGAAAGTCACACAGAACATAGTTTTTCGGTTACATTAATGTATTAAAAATCATGTATAGCAAGTAATAATACTGAGGTTTCAATTATTAATTTTATTAGCATGATGGTCACAAGTTCAGTACCGGACAGGATTATATGGCAAAATTACAACATATCTTATAGAATTATAATGAATACTGAAATCTATATGGGATAAAGTGACATATCTTACAGAATACTGGAAATCTGATATTCATCTTCCATTAGAGTACTTGGGGGCACACGGTAGCGTAGTTGGTTAAAGCACTATGCTACAAGCCGGAAGGTTGCAGGATCAAATCCTGATGAGGTGGATTTTTTCAATTTACCTAATCCTTCCAGCCACACTATGGACCTGGGGTCCACTCAGCCTCTAACAGAAATAAGCACCAGGAATCTTCCTGAGGGGTAAAGGGCGGCCGGCTCGTAAGGCTGACAACTTCACTGCCACCTATGAGCCGATTGTCTAGAAAATGTGAGAACCTCAACATCTCACAACCCTATGGGCCTCCACAGCCTGTTAAAGGGATACCTTTACTTTTTATTAGAGTACTGGAAGGGATTGTTGTTGTTGTTGTTGTTGCTGTTGCTGTTGCTGTTGCTGCTGCTGCTGTTGTTGTTGTTGTTGTTGTTGTTGTTATTATTATTTTACTACAATTGGGTGTTCACCCAGTGGCAGTAGAACTTACACTGATACAGACAAGGAGAGTCTATAACATAAAGGGAACAATACAAAACAAAGTACATACAATAAGCAAGGCGCACACAGTGCAAATCCAAACATATAAAGTTATAAATGGGCATGTGTTTGTGTTCATTTCACTGCACTCGAACAAGGACACTTCACATTACTTCACTTAATTCATTTAACTCCGCCTAAGGCCTTTGTACTGGCAACACCTTTCCTAACCCTCTTTCTAAAAGTGTTTAGTTTACAGGGGAAAGACGCTAGTATGCCTGCAGGCAAACTGTTCCAATCCTTTATGGTCCTATTTACAAAGGAATATTTGCCAACATCTGTTCTTTGTTCCCTGCTTCTAACTTTCCAAATATGATCGTCCCTACCGTGCCAGAGTTTCCCAGCCAGATTCATCCATAGCATTGGCAAATTTAGCTGCTCTTCTTTGTACCAGATTTAAAGCGCTAACCTGCCATTCTCTGTATGGGTCCCAGCATACCGAACCATATTCATGTATCAGTCTCACTAATGACGTATAAGGTAAACGGTTCGTGTTATTATTGCCCTGTTTCAGTATACGCATTATTAAATGAAGAGCCTTCCATGCTTTTCGTAAGGTATAATTTACATGATCTCCCCATCTTAAATCGCTCCGTATGATTATTCCTAGGTACTTAAAAGTATTTACCTCCGGAATTACCGTATTTATGCATGTATAGGCCGCACATTTTTTGCCAAAAATTCAAGAGGAAAACTGGGGTGCGGCTTATATTCGAAATATTCGAAATCACGCTTCATTTAAAAAAATTAAACGTTGCCAAATTTCGGAATAATTTCTACTCCTGAAATAATATTCCAAGAAAATTATTTTTTCTATAATTTCTGTCTGAAAATTGTGCTGCGGCCTATACACGCACGCGGCCTATACATGCGTAAATACGGTAATTGATCCCCAAAATAATACGTCAGTCGATCCTTCACCCCAGCTCTCGTGAAACTTACCACTTCACTCTTATCTGGATTTATCTTCATTTCGTTTATCATTCTCTTGCTTACTGCCGTGCGGTGCAGACGTGCGTTCGGTGCGGCGCTCAGTACAGTGACTCAAACTTCAATTCAGTTGTGCCTGTGTAGAAACATTCTCTACGATCTTACGCCTCAAGCGTTTCACAACATAAAAAAAGCCTACTCAACTATCCAGCTGCGCAAGTACTACTAGTCACAATCATAGAACCAACCACTCCAAAGCTGACAACCACCTCACCGGCTTCAACAATGGACCAACCTCCTCTCCAGGGAACCAACTCCTGGACAAAGGTTTCCGCCAAAAGAGGACTCAAGCCTCAAGAAGACTCCTCACGTAAGGCAAAGCTTCATAAAGACGACTCACACTGGTTGAACCCCACCCTTACCCAAAACCGCTTCACAGCTCTTTCCTCCGATGAATCTATGGAGCCAAATTCATCATCTTATACTGAACCTATCCCTAAACCTCCTCCCATTTATGTAAGTGATGTCACTGTCATCCCCCCCCTCCTTCAACTACTTGATCAGACCACCCCAAAACAATATGAAATCAAAGCCCTTGCCCAAAACCAAGTCCGCATTCAACCCACTTCCCCGGATGCATACAGATCAATAGTCAAAGTCCTCGCGGAAAAGAATACCACCTTTCACACCTTTAAACCAAAAGAAGATCGCTCCTATCGTGTAGTCCTTAAAAATCTTCACTACTCTATCAATCCATCAGACATCCAGTCAGAACTAGAGAAGCTAGGCCACACTGCAACTAATATTCACAATATCAAACATCGCCTCACAAAGCATCCTCTTCCTATGTTCTTTATTGACCTAAAGCCTGCCCCCAACAACAAAGACATTTTCAGCATAGAATACCTTCAGCAATGCAGGATCTCATTTGAAGCCCCTAACCCCAAAAGAGACATCCCGCAATGCACAAAATGTCAACGTTACGGTCACACGAAAAACTTTTGCCACCAAAAACCCAGATGCGTAAAATGCGCCGGCCCCCATCTCACTTCCCTCTGCTTACGGAAGGAAAAATCTAATGATGTCCGTTGCGTACTCTGCAATGGCAATCATCCGGCCAATTACAAAGGCTGTCAAATATACAAGGAACTTCAGCAGAAAACCTACCCGTCCCTCCGTCCTAAGTCCTATTCCCCCCCAACTCTCCCTAAGCGCACCACTCCAACACTTCCCAATATCTCCTACGCCCAAGCCACCAAGCAAAATCTCCCCTCCCCTACTCCCGTAGGTAACGACTCACACTCGCTATCGTGTCCCTCACCCTCCCAACCTCTTCCCTCATCCTCCTCCTCCAACAATGACATCCTTGAACTGAAATCTCTAATGAAAGGCCTATTCGACCAACTATCAACCCTGCTATCCCTCCTCACTACGGTCATATCCAAGCTGACGTAATGCTCCCTTCCCTTCTCATAGCCGTCTGGAATGCCAATGGTCTAAGCCAACACAAAAACGAACTACAAATGTTCCTTCTCACTCACAACATAGATGTCCTCCTCATCTCTGAATCCCACTTCACTACCAAAAGTCACTTCCGCATCCCTAATTACTTCACCTACCATACAAATCACCCATCTGGAACAGCCCGCGGTGGTACAGCTATATTAATAAAATCTACCCTTCCACACTACCCCCTCAATCCCCACTGTCATGCACACCTCCAAGCAACCAGCATTGCTCTTGACGGACCCTCTGGACCCCTTGCAATATCAGCCGTCTACTTACCTCCTAAGCACACTATCACTCAAGACCACCTCTCCTCCCTCTACTCATCTCTTGGTCCCCGCTTCCTAACGGGAGGAGACTACAACGCTAAGCATACGATCTGGGGCTCCCGACTCATATCGCCGCGCGGACGCGTAGTCCTAAAAACCATAGAGCTCCTACAATTAGACCACCTTTCCACCGGAGAACCCACATACTGGCCCTCGGACCACAACAAGCTGCCCGATCTGGTCGACTTCTGCGTCTTCAAAGGCATTCCTCCCACCCTCGTATCTGCCAAATCCTGTTTCGATCTCTCTTCAGATCACACGCCCATCCTCATTTCATTATCCTTTGAAACAATTCCTCGTGCTCCACAACCCAGCCTCTTCAACAAAAACACAAACTGGGACTACTTCCGTTTCCTCATCTCTGAACAACTTTCCCTAAATATACCACTTAAAACTACCGATGACATAGAATCTGCAGTCCACAACCTCACTACTCTAATTCAAAGAGCAGCCTGGTCATCCACTCCAGAATCCTCTCCCTCCCCTCAAACCGTTAGTTGCCCACTCACAATCAAACAAAAACTACTTGATAAAAGACGACTACGCAAAGCTTGGCTCCGCTTCCGCTCACCAACCACCAAATCACTTCTAAACAAAGCCTCTCGAGACCTAAAGCAACTTATCTCTGATCACAACAACCTCCACTTTCAGTACTATCTGGAACATCTCTCCCCCACAGCCTCATCCGACTATTCTCTCTGGAAAGCCACCAAGAAAATCAAACACACTTCTCTTCCCTCTACCCCCATCATTACTCCTCAAGGCTCCTGGGCACGCTCCAACATTGAAAAAGCTCACACCTTTGCCACCCACCTCTCAACTGTTTTCAACCCTCACCCCTCTAATACCTCCCCTGAAGAAGAAACCTCACTTGTATCTTCCTTATTCTCTCCATACCAACTCGAGCCACCTCCTCCACCCTTCAGGCAATCAGAAATTCAATCAACAATAATCAAACTTAACAACAAAACTTCTCCTGGCTACGACCTCATCACTGGAAAAATCCTCCAAGAACTACCCCCAATCTGCATCAAACACCTCACTCATCTCATCAACGCTTCCCTCCGTGTCGGATTCTTTCCCGACCAATGGAAAGTTGCGCAAATAATCCTAATTCCTAAACCTGGTAAACCCCCTCACCTCCCTACCTCCTATCGCCCAATAAGTCTTCTCCCCATTTTGTCCAAAGTCTTTGAGAAACTCCTCTCCCATCGACTACTCTCTATAGTCGAATCCCTTCACATTCTCCCCGATCAACAATTTGGATTTCGCCAAAGACACTCTACCATCCACCAAGCCCACAGAATAGTAAACAAAATTCATGAAGCACTAGAAACTAAACAGTATTGCTCGGCAGCTTTCCTCGACATAACACAAGCTTTCGATAAGGTCTGGCATACTGGCCTCTTGTGCAAACTTCGGCGGTTTCTCCCCCTCAATTACTTCCTACTCCTCAAATCCTACTTATCTAACAGACACTTCCGTGTCAAAGTAGACAACAACTATTCTGACCTTTTTCCGATTCATGCAGGTGTCCCCCAAGGAAGCGTCCTCGGCCCCCTCCTTTACCTCCTCTACACCTCTGACATCCCAACCTCTATCAATACCACTATCGCAACCTTTGCCGATGACACAGCATTACTTGCAACCGACTCAAACCCAGTCACCGCCTCCCTTAACCTTCAAACCAATCTCAATTCCATTCAAAACTGGCTCTCTATTTGGCGCCTGAAAGCCAATGAATCCAAGTCCGTTCATGTCACCTTCTCTAATCATAGACTCCCCTGTCCTCCAGTATACATTAATAACAAACCTCTTCCCCAAGCATCAAACGTTAAATACCTCGGACTCCACCTAGACAATCACCTCACATGGACCAAACACATCTTCACCAAGAAGAAGCAACTGGGACTCTTACTTTCCAAATTCAACTGGCTACTAGGACGTAGATCCGCTCTCAACCTCAGCAACAAGCTACTCATCTACAAGATTATCCTGAAACCAGTCTGGACTTATGGTATCCAGCTATTGGGTTCTGCCTCCAGCTCTAACATAGCAATACTGGAGCGCTTCCAATCAAAGGTTCTCCGCCTGATAACAGATGCCCCAAGGTATGTTTCCAACGCTATCATCAGCCGTGACCTTCAGATTCCAACAGTAAAACAAGAAATTAGTCGTCTCAGCACCAGATATAACGCCCATCTCAGCAAACACCCCAACCTCCTTGCATCCCGCCTCACGAGGCCGCCATCAATTCGCAGACTGAAGAAACACCACCCCTTCGACCTGCCTAACAGATTTCAGTATACGTAGCTCTAAATCTATTATGTAAATCCTAGCTAATTCTTCCCATTCGCCAATTTGGTCTCCGACCAATAGCCCATGGATCATTGCTAATGAGCGTATATCCGCAAGCCACCTCAACTGCTATATCATTATGCTGAATGTATACTACAGATTGCATAATAAAATTGGGAGTCTTAAAAAAATTCGTTTACCACCGCCCATTCCCCTGATTTATTTAGATCCGTCTGCAGGTTGCCAATGTCACTACTATCAATATTTTCCTGTATATTATGCAGTCATCTGCGAATAACCGTATATCTGAATAGCAGCGGTCCTACAACGCTCCCTTGCGGCACTCCCAACGTTACTCTGACTTCTTCAGAATGGTGCCCGTATACTCTGACTCTCTGTGAGCGTCCTGAAAGAAATTCCTGTATCCACACAACTACCCTGAAATCCACTCCGGTTTCCGCTATTTTTGTACGTATCCTAATATGTGGGATCAAATCGAAGGCCCCTGAAAAATCTATTACTCTCGCATCTGTCCTGACCCCCTCGTCCAGGACATCAGCAATATCCTAACAGATTGCGACTAACTGACTTTCGCACGAGTACCCTGGCCTAAAGCCATGTTGGCCCTCGTATAGCCAATCACTATTTTCCCAAATTTGTATTAGATACCCTGCTATTACATGCTCCATTTGTTTGCAAACCACTGATGTTAATGTTTCTGTATTTCAGCATCCCGTTGCAATTGTTCAAATTAGCGTCAATTGTTTATCTACGCAAAACACAATACAAACTACATATACTAAAGCCACAGCCACAAATAGGCAAGTACACGTATAATAGAAGTGGAATCCATCAAATGAAATGTTTAGATTGCACATTGAAATATGTCGGACAAACAGGAAGAACAATCAAAACCAGATATAAAGAACACATTCACGACATAAAAGTAACAATAGTAAATCAGGATATTCAAGTCGTATATTAAAAGTACGGCGCAATAACATACAGTGTGGAAACCATAACAACGAAAAAAAAGGAAAACATCTAAATAGACTTGAGAAATACCATATTTACAAAACTAGTAAAAAAGATGGTATGCCTCGGTGACAGGGGTTGGAAAACAACACATTACTCATTCACTCCGTCAGCCAACACTCTATAGCTAATCCCACCGCTGCCACCAATTGTACTGCCGCAAGGGGGGGCAAGGTAAATTCATTAATCACTAAGGTATCTGCCGCCTTGGTTTGAGTTTGCAATTCTCCTGAAGGATTCGGGGATGCCGGGATCGTCAGGGAGAAGGATTCGCACGTGAGGAAATGATAAGTTCATTAACGTTACACCACATTTCTATTCTAGTCTATTCTATTCTCCTATATCCCTATATACACAATTTGCCGACGTTCGTCGGGTTCGCATTACACTTAGGTTATTAAACCTGTAGTACCAACATTCTTTCTCCTCCTTTCACCCGGCTATCGGGTATCCTATCCCTGTCTCTCTCTTTCTCTGTTAAGCCTAGTCCGTCTGGTCCTCACTTTCTTTCCCTGGGGTTTGCCCTTTAATATTATCACACTTAATGTTCATGGCTTATATGAAGTAGGTACACTTACTTGTAATGACGAAGCAGGCGCACATCACCGACCAACATCTACTCAGCGCCACCTCTCTCTCTCTCTCTCTCGGAGATAGCCTTCGGCAGCACTCTATTGACAATTAATCCTCCCTGGGGTTTGATCCCTCTGTGTTTTTGTACCCTCTTTTTGCTGATTCGCTGGGTTCCAGGTGTGTATTTACCCGCCCATCCTGACGTGAATTTGGTTGGGGTGGCTTGCTCTCATTGGCTGTTTATCGAAAGGGGGTTTGCGCTTTTTAGTCTACCGCCCTCTCTGTCTCGGCGATTTCCTAATGCCCTAGTTCTTTCTGTTCTACTTTCATATAGCCTCTTCCTTAGTGTCAGCGTTATTACGCTGTCATGCTAACATTCGGATTACAAAAAAGTTGCCTCACTACTTGCATTACCCTTCTTTGCAAACTCCAGCTTACGGGTACATTTCATTATTTCTATTTCTTAATCTTATCGTCTAAAAACACTTATTCTAAATTAACCGAAAAACATATCTACCTGCCATAACTTTTGGGGCATAACAAAAGATTTACATATGAATGACACAAACATCGACACACACAACCCTACATTTGAAATACTATACAAAATTACACAATATAATACTATACCCTCCCCCTTCTCTCCCCACTCCTCATAGCCAGGGCTTATAAATACAAGAAGAATTACACCGCATCGGAACTAGTAAAGACAACACCACACGCTGTGGTGGAAGCACACACAAACCAGGAGCATGTGAGTACATAAAGTAAACAAACATAACACAATAATAACAAATAGAAAACAACATTAATATATGAATTTATAAATTACAGATGGCAGTCAAAAACTGAAAGTAGACAATGAACGTGAGGGGCAAGCTGCCGAGAAAAACACCTTGATACATTTACGAAAATGACACCCTGGGTGAGGTGAAATAATATGCAACAGAAATTTTAATGAATTTTGTCTCGTTTTACTTAAGAAGACTACAGCGTGTTATTTTAACACGAATTAAAACAGTGTAGCAGTTTTTAACACAGTTTTAGTAGAATATCTGTAACATAAAAACACCTGAAGAAGGCCGTTTGAGGCCGAAACATGTAGTGTTGAAGTGTAGAATGTAAAAAGTGTTGCAATTTTGACAGAAGATAAATAATGGACGCTACCGCTGATGTTAAACTGATCGGTCTGTAGTTCCCAATCACTGATCAATCTCCCACTTTGTAAATAGGGACCACTATAGCTTTTTTCCAGTCCCCTGGAATAGCTCCGTTGTTCATTGTTATGTCCAGCAATCTCGCAAGGTACGGAATCATGGCTTCCCCACCCAACTTTAAAATCACCCCAGGAATACCATCTGGCCCGACAGATTTCTTTCTCCCGATTACTGATAATCGCTTCCTTTATTTATATTGATATTGAAGGGATTAGCAGAATCCGTTAATTGGATTTGTGGATTGTTTCGCTCACCACTGAATACAGACGCATAATAAAAATTTAAGGTGTTGGACTTTTCTACTGGATCTGTGATGGGATTGTCATTATAGCCTTTGAACACCGGAATATTTTCTCTATTTCCTCTGCGCCTTTTAACATATTTGAAAAACTGCCCAGCAATTACCCTCGTTTTGTAAGACCGAACGTAAGAAGGTCTCTTGAGCCTTCCTTTTTGCTACCAGTAACTCAGATAAATGCTTCAACTCCTTACAAAGACAAAAGAACTCCGTCCAGTGTGTCTATTGAAGTTTTTACTACTTGAAAACTTAACACCCTTACATGTTTCGGTCCCTATAGACCATCATCAGAGGGACACCGATACTTTTTTTGCAAATTACTATCATAATGGGTGTTTTGAGTGTTAAAATACATATACATACAATGTTTGTAATGCACAATACGAGTATATACAAAATCCAACTTTTCCACAACTGCAGCAGCTTTCTTGGTATATTAAAGTTTTCAAAATTTTTAAAACTTTGTTATTTAAATTAAAATTTATAAACCAAGTAGGTTCGTGTCCCTTCTCCTATCGTCTTGATGGGGGCTGAACTTGTGCCGCCTGTCTATCTTGAGAAGGAGATTCTGCAAATATGTTATGAGTACTGTATTATTTCAGCGACCCTATTGTATATATATTTTAAAGATTTTGTTGTTTCGTCCTACCTTGGTATTGTCCTGTATTGTTCGTGGCGTGCTGTGTTGATTTTACTGTTCTAGAATGTGCTGCCCCGCGTAATTTATACTTCCTGTGTCTGTGACGTTAATGTGGGCGTGTTCTGATGTTATATTATGAGGTCAAACATGTTACGTTGGTTATTACTTTCTCTTGCGTGTTTTTGTTCTTCTATCAATTTATTGAATTTATTAAAGCGATATATATGGAAGTCCTCTTTTATATTCATAATGCCTCCTTTTTTGGCTTTCTCAGTCATTTCCATGATTACTGTCATCGGCCTGTACTGATGGCGTTTATTTAGTATGTGTTGGGCAAATGCTGATTAGTCTTTGTTTAGTATTGTGTTTCTTATGTGTTCTTTGTATCTTGTTGTTAGATTTCTACCAGTTTGGCTGATGTATACTTTTTGGCAGCTTTGGCATGTTATTTTGTATATCCCACTTTGTTCGTAGGTGTTTGTTTCTCGTTTTTCATTTATTAGCTTATCTGTTGAGTGGGTTGTTTTGAAGGTTATCTTTATGTTAGTGTTTTTGAATAGTTTTGTGATTTTTCGTATGTAATTTCCTGTGTAGGTATATGTGACCCATTTTTGTTCTTTTTCGTCTTTATTATCCGGGTTACTTATCTTTTGTTTAAGTTTGTTATATAGTTGTGTGATGTCTTCCTTTCTATAGCTATTATTTAGTGCTATATTAATAATAGTATTCAATTCTTTGTTTTTAGCGTTTTCCTCAAGGGGTTGTGTAAGAAGTCTGTGTATCCAATTTTTGTATGCTGATCATTTTTGTTCTTTAGGGTGGCATGACTTATTATTTATTGTTATATCTGTCGTTGTGGGTTTTCTGTATATTTCCATTTCTATTTGTCCGTGTCTGTTAAATAGGTTTAAGTCCAGGTAGGCTATTTGGTTGTTTACTTCCTCATTTATTGTGAATTGCAGGTTTTTATGTTGTTTGTTGAAATTTTCGAGGATGCCTTGATCTTCCCTGTGGTCTCTTTCCTTCTGGCTTTCCCACCAATATCCTATACGCATTCCTCGTCTCCCCCATTCGTGCTATATATATATATATATATATACAGTAGAACTTGGTTATAACGTCATCAAAGGGACCTAAAAATAGTGTCGTTATAAACGTATA
>NW_019720161.1:216967-268324 GCF_002891405.2 Cryptotermes secundus
TATTTGACGCAATAGACAAGGTGTCGCAGAAACCGATGTTGCTATAACCAAGTTTTACTGTGTATATATATATATAATTTAATTCGGAGTAGTAAGCATACCATTCATATACAGAAATAACACGGCGATGTAACTTAGAGACTAAACGTCAGCTCTTGATTCACTACATCAAATGAAATCCAATACCTAACAATCAACCGTGAAAGAGACCACGTTCTCTTTCCAATAAATACGTACTACTTTTTAGCCAACACCACACAACACCGAGCACACGTCACAAGGCCAACTACCGCTATCAATGTCATCAATGTCGATATATTGTGAGAGGTGTACTGTGATTGGGTCACACAAATGCGATTCGATATATTGCAATTGATGTATTGTGATTGGTTCTGTCGGCAGTGACTATCTAGTTCGGACCGTCTGCGTAGAGATGGAAGTAGATCCAGCGTTCCTCCCTTCCCCTATGATAGTTGCACCACCCACTGGTCAAGGACTATCAGTTAAACGAGAATTTACGTCATAGCAACGAGAAATTTTGAACTTTCAATTGGCATTCCTAGAATGACAAGAAAGACGAGGAAAGTGTCAACATTGGTCAGCATGGCATCGACGAAGTTAGCACCGTAGTAGCTGGTGTAAATACGTAGTATAAATCGAATGTGTCTTGAAGCTCGTAGTGTGACACTAAAAGAAAGTATATAAGCTTGTAAAGCACTGTGAGATATCGCAGAATCATGTCGGGATCTCATGAAAATATTAGTGTCATGACAGCTTGTAAACAGCCCCTGAAGAGGGTTGAAATTCCGTTAAATAAATTCAATGACGTAGCCGTGCCTCATCATGTAGATTTACTTAAGAAACATAAGACCAATATCGAAAAGGTAAAACTGTCTCTTGTATCCGGTAGTATCCTAATCCTGCTGGTCTAAAATAATTCAGCTCCAGTTTGTCTTCTGATGTAAGGTGTCAGAACTAACTTAAGAAACCATTTTAGTTTGGAGGATTTGTTATTAGTTGTAATGAAATTTATGATGTCAGTTGAGTGAATGTAATATTAACAATTAATGGAATAGTTTTGCCTCAGATGGTCATTCAGTAGCTTATTCAAGGCTTAGATTGTACAGATATATTTTCTACATGGAATCAATTTTTACACATATCAGGTCGATAAAGCTAGTCATCGTCTTGTACTTATAAAATACTTCAGTCCTCATTGAATGTGATATTTGTGTTGGGACGTTGGTGACATAATAACTGTTGTAGTTCATACAGCATTTACCAATGATATTCCATCTGGGTTATTAATAGATATCATCTACCTCGATCACTGAATAGGTTAAACGTTTTCCAAAATTTAGTTTCCTGTTATTGTCCAATGCTGATACTTATGAAAGTCCAGAATATTTTATTTCCAGGAAGTAAATTGCTGCTGATGGTAGAAAGTATTGTAATGCTATAATATATATTCTCGGTTTTATTGCTACCAATTCATGAAAGGCTACAAAGGAATGTTTCGTTTCATGTGAACAGTTTCAACGTCTGGGAGACTGGGACCGAATGCATCTTGAACAAATAAATGCTACAAGACTGATCAAACAGCTGAAGGGCCTAATTTATGAAATTGACATGCTGAGAAGCCAAGTACAAGATTCAGACCTGCAGAAGTTTGACAGTCTTACTGATCAGGCTCGCATGAATGCTCAAGATGCCATTAAGGAGTATCTAGGTAAGTGAAGCAAAGATTTTTGTCTATCAGGTGGTAACTTTTATTGAGGTTGAAGTAATTTGTATCTGGTCTAGAAATGATGTGTGTGTATATTTGTGATATAGGTGGGAATCTTTGTCTTTTATGCTGATGATGCAACATACATTGAGCATATTTAAGGAGATTCATGGAGTCATGAAACAAAAACCAAGAATGACTGTGCTGGCAAGGAGCAGCAACACTTTACCATACAAATTCAGGGAGAGGTGTTGTTTGCATGCACACCTTTGTTATTCTGCCTAAATGCAAAATACACAGCATCTACAATAATTGATCCAGCAGTACTGATTTTAAGGATCTCTGGGTCAGTCTTTTCTGTTAGGTGGATTTTTGTATACGCATTATATACAGAAAACTCCTCATTATCATGGGGAATGGGGGTTGCCAGTTACTTGAATCTGCCAGTTGCATGCAGAAAGAACTCTTGCAGAAAATCGTGTGAATTTCATTTTTGTGTTTCTGTGAGAGTCATTTATGTTGATGCGACAGATTGATGGGTGAAGATTTGAGATACAGCCAGCCTCTACTGTAACTGCACCTGTGTAAGGGATGATGGGGGGGTAGTGCATCTAGTGCATGCTGTAACCGTTTTCCTACACGTTTGGTGCCATCTCGCTTACCGTCCTTTTGGCCCCTTTGTTGCCAGTTGCAGCTGCTCCTCTAGCCGTTCCCACTCACCTATTGTTACTCCGAGTTTGCAGGTTGCTGCTGCATCCTTCTTGTCCAGTTCTTCCCTTTTTGTTGGTGTTGAGGATATTTGATGTTTGCGGGATATGGGTTACATGAATGCTGGGCACCAGTAAGCTTACTATAAAGGAAAAAGGGGGGATGAACCAGAAACTACAGGTGATAGGTTCTGCATTCGTACTAGAGCGATGAGATTCTGTCTCAGGGTGCATACAGGCCTCACGTTAGCAGGAAAGATAAGAGTGTTTATAGCTAGGCACTACCACACACTGTTTAATGGGCACTTTTTGATATTCACTTAATAAAACTTGACCTTAATCCCTTTAAATCACTCAAACTTTTGCAACCGGATCCAGAGACTGCTTTTTAGCACAACACTTAGAAGTGATTACACTTTCACTTAAACTTTGAAGCCAAATTAAGATTCACACTAATTTTTGCATCTGATTAATTCTGCTGAGTTATTCAGAGATTGTTCCAGTAACACTTTTTTTTATTTGACTTTTGAACCAAGCTGCCAGTGATGCCACTTTTTTGGCTGTACACTTGGAGAGTTGTTCAGAGACTGTCTTTAGCAGACTGGCTCTGCTTTGAAGCAAGAAATCTTCACAGCTTCAGCTCCACCTCCATGTTACTACCCTAATTTCGGCTGTTTGGAACAATTTGAATTTAGGGAGTTAACCGCAATTCTCACTGCTCCAGTCACCTAGCTTTAGTTTGGCACTTTGGACCTTAAAGTCCTAATGTCATTTTTGACAGCTGCTTGAAAAATTATACCAGTAGTGTGCATTGCTGGCCTTCCCACTTTTGACTTACGGGGTTCAGAACCTGTCAAGGGTAACTTTACCAAAGGATCCTGCCGGTCAACTTTCGAACTGAATTTCCAGGAAAACTCTGCTGGATGCTTCCAGCCTGGTCTTTGTAGCAGTGAAGCAGACCCTATTCTTGAAACCAAGAATCGGGCTAAGTCACCCTTGAATGTTCCTTATTACATCCTATGCGTAATTACTATGAAAAGAAATCTTGATTACAAATAAAGCTGATGGTGTCAGTGGTACAGCTACAATGCAACCATGTTGCTGACCCTGCATCACTGATACAGCCGCACATGTGACTTAAATTTCTTAAAAGTAGTAAGTTCGTAAAAAAATAGTTTGGTATGAATTTGATGTTGTTTTGCATTTGGGGAGGGTTAAAAGTGTTAATATCCCAAATATCAATGAGGGAAATATTCCATAACCCATACATCTTTAACGTGGGAGCACAGTGCAGTCATTATTCCTTGGTTTCTTGACATTTTACATATAGTTTAATGTGGCTAGCATCTTGTCTTTTCCCAAGATTTGAATGCTCAGAGTCACAAACCGGTTTGGATTATGTCAAGAGACAACAGCATAAGTAAGGTTGAAAATATGACAGAAGACAGAGAAGAGGAAACATTGCTGGAGCAGACATCAGAGATCCACGTCCAAATTAGCAGCTCTGAGGATCTGGCTAAGCAAGAGCAGTGTCTGAAGTCATGGGAGAATCTGCAATCAGAAGTACAGGATATACATCAACTGTTCGAAGACTTTTCACATATGGTTCAGGTGAGGTAATTTACTCACATGGATTTCATTTATTCTTTAAATTCAATAAATCCTTTTTGGCGAAGCCTAGGATGTAGAACAAGTCACAGTTAAATCAAAACATACACAAGAACAATTCATAAAATAGAACTCAGTCACATACAGAATGGTCATAAAACAAATACATAGTGACAATCAAACCACAAATAAATGGAAATCGTTCAGGTTACAATCGATTGAATTACAACCCATAAGAGTCTACACAACACAACCATAACTGATACATTTCACAAAATTTCAATATTAAGGTATACTAAAAGTTCAATTAAATATAAATATAAATAATAATAATATATAAATATAAAATATGATAATTACATATATCTTATGAGATAAAACAGCTGAAGATGACATTATAGATATTTTCGGTCCTAGTACTGTTACTTATTAATACAGGCAATCAGCTGAGCACCTCAGATCCAGTAAAATGTACACCCGTCAGGTAGGATGACAGAAGAGACAAAATTAAAACAACATAAGTTATACATTAAAAACTATACAAGAGATATCAAGATTACCGTCTCTGTCATCCTTGTATTGAAAATATTGTGACATGTTGACCCCTACCTCCCCAGCTGCACGTAGCGGTAATGTAGCGCTCGCGTAATAGGCGAGTAATCACCCTGCATCCTGGTAGCTATGCAACGTGCAACACGCGGTGACGTCACGAGCGGAGTCGAAGGTAGCCGAGTCCCCGCAACCTTGAAGCTATGCAAAGCGAATCAACAGCGGTGATGTCACCGAGGGATATCGCGGTTGCTAGGCAGCAGTCAACAACTCCGGACAGCGTGGCTAGCAACACGGACGAGACGACGATTGTCCGATCAAGGCTACATAAGGAGCAGCGAAGGCTATTCACAGTCAGTCAGTTAGTCCTGGAGCTACCTACGAGTCAGTCCTCGAGCTACCTCCGAGTTAGTTCCGAGTTAGCCAGCAACCAGTTGTATTCTGGCATTTGGAGTGTACTATTTGTGATACTGCAGATAGCAGTAATCGTAAATCTGTAATTTGGGTGATTGTAAGTGCGAATGTGAAATAAAATTCGCTACATCAAATACCTCGTGAAGTTATTTGTCCCGTTATAAGCCCAACACGCGACAATATTCATTTCTAGAATAAGAAGGATGATGATACATAAACCTCTTCAATATTGATTTGAAACATCATTGGCCAGATTTTTTATGGATTGAGGAAGATGATTGAAAATTTAATTCCTGATATATACGCTCCTTTATGAAACTATATTATATTCACTATAGGCACATGTAAGTCACTATGTAATCTAGTGTTATATTTATGAATCTCATTATTTAAGTTAAATAAACATTTATTATTAACTGTATATAATGATAAGGAATATATATACTGGGATATAATGTCATTATTTCCAATTTCACAAAAATGTCCCTACAGGAATCTCATGGTTTAGCATTCATTACATTTCTAATGATTCTCTTGCAAAATAAACACATTCTTAGCATAAGAGGAGCCACCACAGAAGATTATCCCATAACTCATAATAGAGTGTACATGAGCAAAATAAATTAGTCTCAAAGTTTCAAATGATACTATATATTTTATATTTCTAAGTGCAAAACATGGACAGGAAATTTTACTGGTGGCCGTATCTATATGATGTTTCCAAGACAACATATCGTCAATAATCAAACCAAGAAATTTAGTTTCTGATACAGTGAGGATAAATATCTGATCATAATTACTATAGGTAACGATGTTACTATGTTTCGTAGATCGAAAAAGCCAAATATTGAGTTTTACAGAAATTCAAGTTAACCTTTAAGAGCCGAGCGACGCCATTTGGCGTCATTAAAATAAAGTCAAGGGGACGAATGACGCCATATGTCGTCACGCAGTCCACGCGTGCGGCCGTCTTTTTAAAATCTAATTTTAAGTTATAAATTCTTTTTCTACTTACATGATTTTTGGTCACCATCTTTCTAAGTTGACTCTCTTCCCACCTGCGTCATCTAACGGAATGTTGGCTTCATGTTGAAATCTTGGAAACGTCCGGAAATCCAGAGTCCGACGTCACACTTCACGCACTTTGTCTGGACGGTTCTTCGTTTCCCACGCGAAAACACGACACCTCAATTGCGAAGTAGAGGAAGTTGGCCAGTGATGTGGTTTGGCCTCCTCTAATCGAGATATCTCAGATGAAACGGCAGGGGTTTGACCCCTGGGCCGTTGATGGCCAGGTGGACCCCTTCCAGCATGTTCCGCACAAGAGCGAGACGAAATTCTCTGTGTGACAACAGGATGTAACTGTTCAGATCCAGGAGATGGAAAAATAGTTTATTTGTCCATTTCCAGGTTCGACGACAGATGCTATAACTGTTTGCCACAGTTTGCCAACAGCTCCACCTGAATAATTATTCATACTCCTCTTGCCATGCTCGTGTGGTGGTCCCCAGGTTGCTGACGAAGACGATGGATCTTCGTCGAAATCCATTTCTGAATCACTTTCCTCAACGCCACTCTCAGAATTGTCTGTAAAACAATCTGATTCGGAGTCATTTATGAGTTGAAAAATGTCTGAATCTTCCAAACGAGACCACGCCATGGTGAGCTGACAATATCATTGTTCTCGCTGCGAAACTTTGAAGCTTGATGACACTGCTTGGCTGTGGTATAAAGACGATAGCCTTGAGAGTTGTGATAAACTAACCGAGCAGGGTCAGTACAAAGAACTTGTTGTGTATAAACAATCAACGTTCTTATAAACGAAGAGATACTCGCCCCTCATCTCGGCATACCTAAAGAAGGTACTACATGTATAAGCTTCGAGACATGCAAGACAAAACATGTCTGCATAACCATCCGCTATGTTGCCACATTTACATAGAGCATTCTTAGTTCCAAAAACTATATGAATTCTCGTAGACAGATGACAAATTTGGGAATTTTATACTTGGAATCAGTCTAAAAAATTTTACACATTTTATAAAGTATGTAAATTACAATATCTGATTCTATATTCTTTCTAGAAAAAAGCAGCGTCTATTTGGTTCGTTTATCACAAAAATTGTAGAAATCACAGCAATTTTAGTAAATGATCACAGTTTTTATTGCTTTAAAATGCGGGTATTTAAATCAAATCCGTCCCACTGCCATTACCGCAATTTAAAGGGCCGTCACTTAAAGGTTAAGCAGATTGGCATTAAACCAAGCATTTATATCTTTGAAGGTTTGATTAAGATTTATTTCAAAACTTGAATTATTTGAATCCACAATTATAATACTAGTGTCATCAGCATACAATACCATATTATTATTATTATTATTATTATTATTATTGTGGGTCAGTCATTAATATAAAATAGGAACAGCAGAGGCCCAAGAATCGAGCCCTGTGGAACTCCATGAAAAAGTGTCGAGGTTTTCATGGCGATTGATCAGATTGGCCATCTGGATTGTAACACCATTTTTCTTACATTTCATGTCCCATGCCTGTTTTTCTTTGGAGTGGGTTCTGGGTTCTGGCTCCCTTCCATTTTATTAGTGTTATTCTTGCATAAGTGTACAATGATAATTTGTGTAGTACCCCTGACATGTATTATTTTCTCCTTTGACCTTACAGTTATGTAGCAGATCTTTTCATTCCTATTGGCCTGAACTGGGTTTTGTCACCTGTCCTTTGGATCTAAATGACTATCTCGCAGTCTGATTATATAAACTGATCACATGCTGACACTGTTTACTTTGACACTGAGAAAGGCGGCAGCATGTTCCTTTGAAACATTTGTTTCTGCCTGCAATATTAAATGATGTCACAGCCCAGAAGACATCATCTGAATATTTAAATTAACTTTAAAATTCCTAAGTGAAAAAAAGAAACAGAATACAGTATAGAATACTTACTTACTCATGGAGCTGAGCCCTTCTGGAGAAGCTGCCAATTCTGCAGCTACTCAAGAATTTCCCAGCATTTTATGGAACCCAAAGGTTCATTACCGTGTTCACAAGAGCCCTCTGCTGGTCCCTATCCTGAGCCAGATTAATCTAATCCATACCATCCCATCCTATCTCTCTAAGATCCAGTTTAATATTGTCCACTCACCTATGCTTTGGTCTTCCCTATGGTCTCTTTCCTTCTGGCTTTCCCACCAATATCTTATATGCATTCTGCTCTCCCGTATTTGTGCTACTTGTCCTGCCCATCTCACCCTCCTTGACTTGAGTATTGTAATTATACTTGGAGAAGAGTAAAGTTATTAAGCTCCTCATTATGCAGTTTTCTCCAGCTGTCTTTACACATTATATATATAGATTTTGATTATTAAGTACATTCCTTTGCATGAATAGTGTTATCTTGCAACAGGAACAAAAGGAGAAAGTTGATGAGGTAGAATGTAACATAGAAGAAACATCAATGAATGTAAAGGAAGGTGCATCGTTCCTATCAAAGGCAGCAAAATACAGGACTACAGTGTATCCAATAGCAGGTGCTGTTCTTGGTGGGTGTTTGGGAGGCCCTGTTGGACTTCTTGCCGGTATCAAACTGGGCGGGCTGGCTGCTCTTGGCTGTGGGTTCATTGGTAAGCACTCATAATTGAATTTAACTTAGCATAATTAGGATTTTATTTGCTGGGACAACCATTTTTAATTTTCAGTGTGCTACACTGAAGACAACGGACATGGAAGAACACAAATGGAAAACATTCAGGATGGCATCCCACCTCATCGCCCTGATGCCATAAACATTATCCACAATTGACATTCTGTTTAACATTTTTTGTTTACCAATGAAATACATGGAAGTGATTATTGTTACTGGAATGAGACATCAGACATCATAACTGTGAAGTTTCCTGCTAGGAAAGTGTGCTTCATTTCTAATAAATGTGGCATTCTCTCTTCTAATACACATTATTGTCTTTTCTGGCATAATTTTACTCTTAAATACATATAAATTGTCATAAAAATAATTTTGTTGAATGCAAATTTGAAACAGAAATAAGTACTTCATATCCATAATTGAATTTTTGAAATGAAAATTGAAACTTCGTCTGAAATAAGTTTGGTTTTCTTGCCATGTCCCACCCCTACTGTATGTGAAAGTTTTAATATAGATGACAGTCTTTATTTATCCAGTGTTCAGTACCTCACTGGATATTATTTGTTGCATACAATGTGTGATGTGTTGCATTTCTTTGGTTTCTTCCTTTTTGAAGGATTTACTGGTGGGCACTTACTGAAAAAGAAGCAAGAGGCAGAACAAAGCAAGAGTGATGTTGAACTTCTTAATATTCAGCGGTCCTACAACCTGAAGGGATCTGTATCCTTGCCACATATTTGTGATACAAAAAATATTGCTGAGTGCAATCCTGAGGTACCTGACACAAAGTAAATGCCTTGAAACAAAAACTGATTTATAAAATGTGGGCTGTGCAAGTTGAAAATATTTATATAGTGAATCTTAGTACTATTTAAGTTGTTCTGACATGCTCATATGTACAGACTGAGTCAAGGATGTTACTGTGCTTTTTATTTTTTGCAATTCTTCCCTTTGTTGACATCTCTGTTTGTGTTAAATGTTGTATAAGAGTATTTTATACAGATGAAAAAAGAAGGTAAATCTATCCCTGTAACAGGGCGTGAAGGCCCTTAGGGTTGTGAGACGTCGAGGCTCCCACATTTTCTAAACAGTCGGCTCACAGATGGTGGTAAGGTTGTCAGCCATATATGCCGGCCATCCTTTACCCCCCAGGAAGATTCCTGGTTCTCATCTGTTTTAGAGGCTGAGTCAACCCCAGGGCCATAATGCGGCTGGAAGGATCAGGTAAATTGAAAAAAAGAATCCACCTTGTCGGGACTTGAACCCATGACCTTCCAGCTTGTAGCATAGTGCCTCAACCAACTACGCTACTGCATGCCCCCATTTTATACAGGTGGAGAGATTATTAATTGACAGAGGTAAGGACTGATATCAAATATATTTGGATTGTTAACTGCTCTATCATTATTTTTTCTGTGAAAAAGTTTTTCTGAATTTGAATATTTACTATGCTATTTTTACTACATTTTGAAATTCAGAATTGAACTTCATTCAAAACTTGTTAGAAACGAACCTTAAAATTTTATATTGTAGTCTCATGGGTTGTGACAGTATGTTGTAGATTGGTAGATGAATGCTACATTTTAGCATAACCCTTAAGACTAATGTGAGTCTTCGCTGTGATGAAAACCTCAAAACATACAACCGTAAAAATATTCGCACATGACACATTTGTTACTATTTCATATGATGAAACTCAGCTGGTTTCTTAAATTATAAAGCAAATACCAAAGCAATAACAAAAATTATATTTGTTTTAATTTATACTATTATACAGTAAAGTCCCTCTTATCCAGCATGGGTAGGGGATGGAGTATTCAATTTACATGGATTTGCATGATGAATGAGAAAATTCTCACAGAAAACCAATGCAGAGTCTAAGCAACACAGTTTTACTTTAGTTCATTCATGGGAATCTTCCTAGGTGACAGCAGATTGACTGGTGAAAGATTTCTAATACTTGTACTGCAACATAACTGCACATTCAACTAGTCTCAATTGTAATGGCGCCTGCATGAGGGAGTACAGCAGTGATGCTAGTGGTGGCTGGGAGAACTGGCAAGTGACAGATGAACATAAGCACATCTCGATTTTTGTAATAGCTTTAAAAAATGGTAAATTTTCTCTGAAATTCTTTCAGGTTGAATGAGAGTTCCAGGTACTTGGATACAGAACTACTGGGAATTTACTGTATTGTGTTATAGCCTCGATTTAAGGGCAAGTGTAGCAGTCATCTACAGTGACTGACATTTTGGACATTATCATCGTGTTTTATTTAAAGTGATATTTCGGAGACTGGACTCTGTTCTCAGTTAAAAAGCCTACTCAGTTGTACCTAATTCATTGAGCTAATCCCCATCTCTGGAAGTATGGAACAGATTAGGCCCAACTGAGTAGGCCTTTTACCTGGAGACAGAGACAGGGTCCAGTCTCCAAACTGTTCCTTTAATTAAAAGCAAGACTATAGGAAATGATTAGTCATTATATTAATATACTATCATCACGTGCTTTTAGATCCTATCATTTACTTATGTTTGTTTTTATTTTAGTTGTTTCCTGAATTAATAAACATCAGTGTGGTTATACCATTGTCATTTTGAAACCCTTGTGTCTGTAAACATTCTCTTAGTGCCTTTCAGTCTTTTGAATCATGGCATGAAATTGAGGTATACGGAAGCCATTGATAGCTGCATACACAGCTTTTTCAGTGATATGGAGTAATATTCGCCAATATCACTTAGACATTTTTCTATGATGAGAAGAGGACAATTGCTTTTGCGAAAAAGGATTGTGACGCATATCTCGGACTTCAGTTTTCCAGATTAAAAACTTGAAAACTGTAATCCAGTTTACAAAATAAAGTTCCCTGCTGGAATTATATTCCTGTCAACTTTAATAAATATAAAACTCCATACTTTCTGCTTGATATGGAAAGTTGTATATACTCAGAGAAATGACACTTATTCCAGTTTATCCTGTTTCATGGTAGCTGTGAACCCAGTAACCTGGGTAAGAAATTGTATAAGTAGATTGTAGCTTGCTGCCTGCATTTACCAGTTTCTTGCTTGTCTTCCTGACCATAAAGATGGAGGAAGTATGTATCTAAAAAGTGTGAGATTTTCTCTGAACTACAATGAGTTACAACCAAGGAAACAATATCCTCCATAGTCACTGCCATGAGAACTCAAATCCAGCAATGAATACCCTGTTTAGTATTGCAGATCCCTGTTGGAGAATCGGACCTGGGTATATTGCCTTGCTTTCTATGGGACTGTTAAGAGACATAAACAGAATGTCACCATGGAAGGTTGTTTTTCATTTAAAGCAGTCTGCAGACACAGTATTCCACCTACTATAGTCCGAATACTGCAGACTGCAAGTAACTGTTCAACACAAAGCTTCTGAATCATGTAGTCATGTTATCCAACATACGTCAAAACACCAATGTGTGCCAGTTACACAGAAACTTAACTTCTTTTATTTAGTTGTCAATTACATTACATAGATCAAAAGTTAGTCAAAATGACTGTAGGATGTGGATGGAGGGACTGATGATGCTTGAAGCACCCCCCTTTCTACCTTATCTTGTAGTCCCCTCCAGCCCCCTCATGTCATACATTACATTACATTGCAATGCATTGCATTCCATGGATCCAAAGTTAGTCAAAATTACTGTAGGATGTTGAATATGTCATAAATACAAAACATGTACAGGCCCAATGGAGTTCTCACACGAGAAACCAAGAATACACAGTGACTACACACAAGGCTATTTAAAGATACACAAGTTATTTTCTAGACAATAGGTATTCATCAAGAGGGTAAAATGAATGTGTATTTAAATATCATTTCAATGCTAATTTAAATCATGCCTTTTCATTCATAAGACCTTTGAGATCAGATAGCAGGTTATTAAAAATGTTCGATTCCAGCATAATATGCACTTTTCTGAAAGCTTGAGAGGTTAGTGATTGGTCTAGGGAAACAGCATTTGTGTCTTGTGTTAATACTGTGTACATCCGCATTCGTCTGAAAATGTTCTTCGTTATTTGTAATGAACTTTATTAATGAATATATATATATACAGGGTGTCCCAGGAGGAATGTGCCAAACTTCGGGAGGGTGTTCCTTATGTTAAAGTATGCCGATATAACCCAAAACACCTATGTCCAAAGTTGAACGGTTACGGAGATAATGGCCCGAGAAGTGTCAAACTTTGACCGGGGTTACACACTTGTTGATTACAAAATACATATTAAAACTGGCAGGAATATGTGGATTCTGTAATGTTAATAATGTACGTAACATCAAACCAACTTGTGAGTGACGGAAAGCCATAAAATTGAAGTACAAAATACTCGCTCGCCATGTCATAATTGTCCTTAGGTTTCCAAGCAGTATACATAACACATGACTGGCGAGCGATGACGTAACGTGCTGACTGCGCGTTCTGGTATGAGCCAACTACATAAGCACGGCTAGGGAGTATCATCGCACTCAAGGACAAACATAGATAAGGGCTCTCAGCTGAGAGGTACAGCGAGGTACAGTGCTTGGACCTGCCAGAAGACCACACTTTTCTTGGGCCATTATCTCCGTAACCGTTCAACTTTGGACATAGGTGTTTTGGGTTATATCGGCATACTTTAACATAAGGAACACCCTCCCGAAGTTTGGCACATTCCTCCTGGGACACCCTGTATATCTTCACAAAGCAAAATTAAGATCTGTAGTCTCTTAACTAGATCTACAGGAATTACGGGATTTGACACCCATCATGATTCTAACAATTTCCTTTTGCACTGTCAGATGAATTACCCCAGAAAATTATTCCATACTTCATTAAAGAGTGAAATTAAGCAAAATAGATTGATTTGAGTGTGTCAGTGTTACTAATATATAACATGAATCTAACTGCATAACATGCTGTACTTAACTTTGGAATCAACTGATCGATATGGTTTTTCCAGTTTAAATGATTATCAATTTGCAAGCCAAAGAATTTTGTGTTTACTCGCTCTTCTATATATTATATCATTATATCCTATGTCTAATGGATATTGTGGTGAGTTTTTGTTTATAAATTTTGTTATATTTTAGTGTCCTGTTGTACTGATTTTCATCCATTATATGTATACAGTGGCCATCTTGTAGTGCACTCAATTTCACCTATCACTTCACAACATAGTGCCATCCGCAGGTGTCCCAATTACGTCAATCTATTGCATTGTTTGCCCTCATATGTTTTCACAACACCATTTAAAAAGTCTGTATTTGTCAACTATGATAAATTTACACTCGCTAAAACTTGTTAAGATAATTCATCTTATTTGTCTTAATTAAAACTTGCATGTGGTTCGTTCACTACGGGGTCGCTTTTCTTATTTTCTGTGTAAACCACGTCTTGTGATGTGTGAATCATCTAAATTTTTACCAAAATTATAACACTAGTGTCATCTGCAAATATTATAGGTATTGATGATGTCCTTAGTGTAAGAGGGAGGTCATTTATATAAATTATGAAAAGCAAAGACCCCAAAATTGACCCCTGTGGAACTCCATGTTTTATTATTCCCCAGTTTGAGTATGTACTTTGGATTGAATTTGATGATTTTATTTTAATCTTTGTTTTCTGTCTGTTAGGTAGGATCTGAACCAACTTAACATTGTTCCTTGAATGCCAAAAAAAATGTAATTTAGTTAATAAAAAACAATCATGATTTAAACAGTCAGAAGCCTTTGCTAAGTCACCGAATATTCCACCAACATGCATTTTTTTATTAATAGATTTTAACGCACTGTCTGTTAACTTAACGGCTACATTTTCAATGGAAATTCCTTTCCTAAAGCCAAACTGTTCTGGGACTAGTATATTGTTACTCTGAAAATAATGGCTTAACCTACTGTGCATAACTTTCTCAGGTACTTTAGAGAAAGTAATTAGCAGTGAAATTGGCCCGTAGTTTGACATACTAGTCTTGCCCCCTTATTTATATAGTGGTCTTAATAGTGAAAAATCTTAAAGATGATCATGANTTAATAAAAAACAATCATGATTTAAACAGTCAGAAGCCTTTGCTAAGTCACCGAATATTCCACCAACATGCATTTTTTTATTAATAGATTTTAACGCACTGTCTGTTAACTTAACGGCTACATTTTCAATGGAAATTCCTTTCCTAAAGCCAAACTGTTCTGGGACTAGTATATTGTTACTCTGAAAATAATGGCTTAACCTACTGTGCATAACTTTCTCAGGTACTTTAGAGAAAGTAATTAGCAGTTAAATTGGCCCATAGTTTGACATACTAGTCTTGCCCCCTTATTTATATAGTGGTCTTAATAGTGAAAAATCTTAAAGATGATCATGAAAGATTCCTGTGAATAGTGAGTGTTTACAGATGTGAATTAATGGGCTACTGATTAGAGATGCACAGACTTTTAAAATTTTACTTGTTATTCCATCATAACCTGAAGAGTTTTTCGTTTTGAGGGAATGTATTGTACTTTTTATTTCAGTTTCAGTGGTTGGAATGGTTTTCATAGGTGGGAATTTACTAGGAAATGCCTCTCTTAAAATTGAAATGACATTATCTCCCACTTCCTGATGCAAGTTTAGATTTTCTGTAATTGTTAGAAAAAAAATATTGAAGGCATCTGCAATTTCTCCTGGGTCCTCAACTTTTTCATCATTTATAAGGAGAGATGGTATCTGCTCAGTCAGATGTGAGTTTCCTGTTTCATGTTTTATTACATTCCAGGTTGTTTTNTAGTTTGACATACTAGTCTTGCCCCCTTATTTATATAGTGGTCTTAATAGTGAAAAATCTTAAAGATGATCATGAAAGATTCCTGTGAATAGTGAGTGTTTACAGATGTGAATTAATGGGCTACTGATTAGAGATGCACAGACTTTTAAAATTTTACTTGTTATTCCATCATAACCTGAAGAGTTTTTCGTTTTGAGGGAATGTATTGTACTTTTTATTTCAGTTTCAGTGGTTGGAATGGTTTTAATAGGTGGGAATTTACTAGGAAATGCCTCTCTTAAAATTGAAATGACATTATCTCCCACTTCCTGATGCAAGTTTAGATTTTCTGTAATTGTTAGAAAAAAAGTCCTGAAGGCATCTGCAATTTCTCCTGGGTCCTCAACTTTTTCATCATTTATAAGGAGAGATGGTATCTGCTCAGTCAGATGTGAGTTTCCTGTTTCATGTTTTATTACATTCCAGGTTGTTTTTATCTGATTATTCAATGTTGCTATAAGCCTACAGTAATGCTGCCTTTTAGCCTCTTTTATAACTCTACTCAGGAATTTGCAATGCCTTATGTAGTATGCTCTCATGCAGAGATTATTACTGTTCCTGCTGTCTACATACAGACGCCTTTTATGTTTACAAGATATTTTTATTCCTTGTGTAATCCAGTGATTTTTTATTCTACTTACACTTTTATTCTGCATAGGAAAACTGGCTTCAAAGATATTCAGAAAAATATATAAAAAAAGAGTTGAACTTATAATTTGTATCCTTATTTTTGAAAACAGATACCCACGTTTCATTTTCTAATAGATGTTGAAATTGAGCAATGGTTTATGTTGACTATTTCAAAAGAGTGTAGTAATTCATCACTTTTGCTTCTCAAGCCTCTGATATTTTGGTGAAAGATATTTATTAAATTTAATGTTTCTGCATTTTGTCTGAGTTTCAAAGACTGCTGGACTGCATTTAATATATGTTAGGAATCTTGGTGCTTTTGAATTTAATCTAAAAAAGGAGACACCCTAGCATTGGTTATAACAGGAATACCGCTTATACCTGACGCATGACCACCAACAACCCTCTCAGCAATAAGCCGCTTGAGCCTCTTCTTGCCTCAAGAGCTCATGTGCAGGCCATGCACTGTGTACTCTTCCCTCGCAATTGATGATGTGTCAGTGACACCAATGTGAGACATGTCGTGACCCATCAGGACCCGATCAAGCCCATGCTCCTAACCCTCTCATTCATCCACGGCTTGTCGTGCCTCTCAAAGAGGCTGACAAATCCCACATTGGTGTTTGATGTCCTCTCTGCAATGTAGTTGAAATCATTTTCAATTGAATAGTGACAGTTTCTATCCAGGCTGTTTCCTGGCCGTCCCACTATAATAATATGATCTTGCTTGGTAAGGCCTTTACCAAGGTTCCTTATATCAACAACCTTTGCAAGAGGAACATTTGGTTTGAAAATGCTACATATGGAAAATTAATTCCCACATTTTCTTGAGGAATGGGGCCAGTTTCCCTACCATGACTAATGTATACATACACGTATACAAATGTATATGACATATTTCTCATAAAGAGTGGTAGAAGATNGTGACAGTTTCTATCCAGGCTGTTTCCTGGCCGTCCCACTATAATAATATGATCTTGCTTGGTAAGGCCTTTACCAAGGTTCCTTATATCAACAACCTTTGCAAGAGGAACATTTGGTTTGAAAATGCTACATATGGAAAATTAATTCCCACATTTTCTTGAGGAATGGGGCCAGTTTCCCTACCATGACTAATGTATACATACACGTATACAAATGTATATGACATATTTCTCCAAAAGAGTGGTAGAAGATGAAGTATTCTTTTCCCATTTTGTTCAATGTATAATGAAGAAATATGCAGTGGAGTAGTAAAACAGTAGCAAAAACAATTTAATCAAAGAGTTCTGTCATCTTGGATATAACGCCACGTAGTCTGTTGAAAGTCAGCCAATGTTTTGAAGAAACATGTCGCCATCAAGGTTCGAAGAATAAACTGAGCAGTATGTTCCTTTGAAACGTCAGTTAACTTTTGACAGGCTGCACGGCTTTATATCCCAGAAGATAGTACTTCTCATAAACATCGCTGTGAGAATGTCAAATCCTACAACTAAATAAAAAATTATTAGTGTTTGCTAATGACTGAGTTGAAAAAAAACAATGTTGAAGAACTGAACTACTAAACTTAAAAAACCGAAATTTATGGATTAGTAATAATAATAATAAATAACAAAACTGTAATGGTCATGAAATGGATAGAGTGACCATTAACAGTATTTGGAGGGCAATAAGGAGTAGAACATTTCAAAATCATGTTCTTACATTTATTCAGAAGTTTTAAAGCTTGCTGTTCTGCAATTCTGTAATACAGCAAGTGACAGAGTATCAATAGTGCTGAAATAAAATTAAAAATATTTTAATTCTGGGATTGCACTAAGAAGTTCTGGAAAAGTTCTCAATAATCGTCAGTTTTAATGAAACGAACATATTCTCATCGTGCGCAATCTTTTAATGTTTCAAATGTACGCGCGTAACAGGGCTAGCAACCTAAATATGCTAATTTCCTTTATAGTTTTAAATTTCTCTGACGTATAGGGAACCGTTTACATGTTGCATTGATAGTGGTTGCTCGGATCGCGTTTCGCTGTTTTCCTGAACGAGCATTAGTTTAAGCATCTGTGGTTTAAGCTGTGCAAAGTTCGAGCATGGCGCAAGGCGTGTCGTAAATCTTGTAGACTTTGACATTTGAAGTCGTGTGAAGTTGTGTAGGTCAGTTGATAACGGTTGATAGTAGTGGTTGGGAGTCGTATGGTCGGCAAGGAAGGCTAATACGGGTTTCTAGAGAAATGTCAGTTGAGACTCATTAAATACTCCGCACCCTTAGTTATTAAAATCGTTAATGATATAGACAGCAGCTAATATTATGCAGGTTCATTTAACTGCATGAAGATTTATTTGTACTGAGGTGTTTGTATAGAGAAACCGCAACCTTATCTTGCAGGTGACAGCTGCTGTAGATAATAGTGAACGTACGTAACATGGAACCAACTGTCCAACAAGTAGAAGATTTGAGAACAAGATTTCTTCAGAAGCTTGAAAATGAAGGTACTTCTGATCCAGGTATGACATTTACTTAAAATGCCGTCACGGTTAAGCGGCAGTATTATGCCGAATAACGTCGGCCTTGGTGTGTAATCTTGAAATAGTCTAATAATCAACAGTGTTCACTGTAAATTGAAATCTTTAAAAGGCATGGTTGGTTATTTAATGACACAGTCATTAGCAAGACTATCAGCCTATGGAATAAGTGAATATTACAAGAAATGATAAATTCAGTAACTAATTTCATGGAGTTGAGTCCTTCTTCAGAACCCTCTGCTCAGCTACTCAAGGATTTCCCAACATTTTATTGAACCAAAGGTTCATTACAGTGCTCACAAGAGCCACCACTGATGCATACCTTAGCCAGATAAATCCAATCCATTTTTTGTGAAATGCATTTTAATATTATCCTCCTGCCTATATCTAAGTCTTTCTATTGGTTTCTTTCCTTTTAGCTCTCCCACCAAAATTATGTATTTCTCTTCTATATTCTTGATACATGCCTTTTCTGTCTCACCCTTCTTGACTTTCATTCATTCATCTGTACTCTATCAAGACAACAGGTCCACAGTCTCTTCCAAAACAGTTCCTCCACTTGATGCGATCTAGAGCTTTCTCCTTCAAAAGAAAATATCCTCTTCTGTCCCCAAGGTCATCCAGCATCTTCTTACATCTTCTTCCTCGTCTTCTGGTCACTTCTGTCCGCCCCTCTATCCTTCCTACAATAACTTCTTTTAGAAGGCAGTTACCGCGTAAGATATGACCAATCCAATTAGCCTTCCGTTTTCTTATTTCGTGCTTCTTGACATAATCATTCCAATTATATTTGGTGAAGAGTACTTGTTATGAAGCTCTTCATTAAGCAGTTTGTTCAGCCTCCTGTTATTTCATCCCTCATATCTCCATATATTCTCAGTGCCCTGTTCTCAGACACACTCACTTTGTGTCAGACAAATTTGCACACCTGTATGAAACTACAGACAGCATTTTAGTTATGTATGTTTTAAGCTTCATGTTTCTAGACAGCATACAAGCAGACAAAAGTTTCTGAACTGAATGGTAGGAAGTATTACCCAAATTCCCAAATGAATTACAGTTAACAGTTGTTTAGGATGACGTACATCATCCAAGCAGTAAATATGGCCCATGAATACTAAAAGGAGCATTTATAAGGGAGTGTAGATTTATAAGATTGACCTGTCAGAGACTCCGGTTGTGTATTGTCAAGATGACTGTACAATCAGATGCTTGGACAAAAGAACACCTGATGATGGCCCTGTACGGCCGAAACAGTTTGTGAAAGTGAAAAGGAGAAGGAGAAAGTAAATAGGTTGCACTGTGGACGGATCTGTAGTTTGTGGAGAATATATTAATGCAGCATGATGCTTAAATACAATATTATAGATAACATTTACTTGAACTACTGAAGTATTTGAAGTATGTCACAACTCAATCACCTTCATTCTGCTTTCTCACAAAGCTTCATCTTCTTTGAGCCATCAGGGATACACTTGAAGATGTGCAAGAAGCTTTGATCCCCTTGGTCAGTTTTTACACATAAAATGTCTGTGTAAAATTCTTATACGATTTTAAGCCCATGTAAGTTGTGAGCATATTGTAAATAGCAGATAAGAAGGTTTAATAAAGATAACTTTGTATTTTATCATTATTCTACTTGACTGTATTTGTAATTTGCCTTAGCCTGCAATTATTTCTCAGTTCTGCAACTGAATAAGAACCACATCAAAGTTGGTGTTCATTACTGCAACAATAAGGCTTACTGCATATGTCAGAACTTTGCTGCTTTTCACTGACATACTTGTAGCCCTATTCAGCACATTCCTAAGTAGCTGTCAAAATGGAAAGGAAGTGGATAGGAAGAGGCAGTGGCAGACCTGACCTAGACCACCCCACCTTCCCATTACATCATATCATATGAGTCAGTAGAAGAGACAACATTTGAGGAAACATTGTGTGATATGGCAAGCAGAGTTGATGTCTGTGCAAGGATAACTTTGTTTTGGAATAAAGACATCTGAGACAGTTTAATCAGGAGAGACAAATAAAATGACTTCCTGACACCACCAGAGCTTATCTGCCCCCTGTGGAGTCATATAAATACATAATTTATTCACTGAGAGTACATTCTTTTAATAACTTAGGGACAATCACAAATTGTCCAACAAGAATATGAGTTTTTTAATGTGTTGGTAAAATCTGAATGAAAGATGGTGATTGAATCCTGTTGTTATAACTTCAGTGATCATTCTTTATTGTGACAAATGAAGGTTCCTCATCGTCATCATGGACTTCAGTGTTAAATCATTAAGATCTGTTCTTATGACTTCCCAAGATATTCTTGGTTGCCCCAAGACCTGTTGGCCCTTTGGTTTGTTGTGCAACACCACTTGTAAAGGGCATTCTCTTTCTATTTGTTCCATATTATTTATCCAGTTTTGTTGCTATGCTTGTGTCTCTCGTAACTATATTTGTAACTTTAAGTCTTTCTCTTATGTCTGAATTTGATTGATGAGCTAATCCAATGAAAAGGTTGCTTTTACATTTGTTTTGCAAACCTGTCAAGGCATAAAAATGATCAAAGATTCTATAATGATTCTGTATAATAAAACATCTCTTATGTTGAGTATCTTTATCGGAGATTAAAGACAGCACATCCTTTGTAACAGTGTATGTAGTCAGTTTTCATTCCCATATCCTTCTCCACACACAAATGAAGGTCACCACATACTTGAGGCAGAATGCTCATTGCCATTCATACCCTGTCGTTTTGCTCCCATCCACTCCCCAACATTGTGGTTTTGAAACATTGCTTGGCAACATTCCTGCATGTAAGAGGCATTTGAACTTTACCATTGTCTGTCCTTGTTGTGAGTCTGTATAAATTGTCCTTGGCATGGTGTGGTATAAATGTCATTATTGAAATTGCTAACAAACATCTCCACTCCATCATGTGTTTTCTTCATGTCATTGTGCTTAATAAACTAAGCACAGGGTAAACTTTACTTTTACCTAACCTCTGATCTTTGTTCATACATGTTTGTTCACTGACAGGAGACTTGACTTGCTTACAAGATAGAAAGTAAAAGTAAAAAAAAGTAAAGCTATCCCTGTAACAGGCCATGAAGGCCCATAGGGTTGGACGTTGAGGGTCCCATATTATGTAGACAATCAACTCAAATATGGCGGTAAGGTTGTCAGCCTTACGCGCTGGCCGCGTGTCACTCTCCATGAAAATTATTTAATTAATTCCTCCTACTCATTTCTGCTAGATGCTGAGTCAACCCCAGGGCCATAGTGCAGCTGGAAGGATTAGGTCAATTGAAAAAATCCAATGACCTCATTGGGACTTGAAGCCATGACCTTCTGGCTTGTAGCATAGCCCCTCAACCAACTACACTACTGCGTGCCCCCTTACAAGATACAAAACAGAATTTTACTTGTAATCTATATATATGGTATGCCAAAAGTCCCTGGCCATAGGATATTTCAGTTATTTGGCAGAATACAGAAAATTGTAAAGAGGGAAAGGTTGTTTCAATTTCCAGTATCAAGTGCTGGAACCATTCACCTAGGATGAGTTCCCCCTACTGTGAAACATATCACCTATTCACCGCCATCATGTCACCTTAGCTACGTTGCTGTAACTTGTTACTAGAGATATACTANTTATATCAACCACCTTTGCAAGAGGAACATTTGGTTTGAAAATGCTACATATGGAAAATTAATTCCCACATTTTCTTGAGGAATGGGGCCAGTTTCCCTACCATGACTAATGTATACATATACAAATGTATATGACATATTTCTCATAAAGAGTGGTAGAAGATGAAGTATTCTTTTCCCATTTTGTTCAATGTATAATGAAGAAATATGCAGTGGAGTAGTAAAACAGTAGCAAAAACAATTTAATCAAAGAGTTCTGTCATCTGGGATATAACGCCATGTAGTCTATTGAAAGTCAGCCGATGTTTTGAAGGAACATCTCGCCATCAAGGTTCGAAGAATAGACTGAGCAGTATGTTCCTTTGAAATGTCAGTTAACTTTCGACAGGCTGCACGGCTTTATATCCCAGAAGATAGTACTTCTCATAAACATCGCTGTGAGAATGTCAAATCCTACAACTAAATAAAAAATTATTAGTGTTTGCTAATGACTGAGTTGAAAAAAACAATGTTGAAGAACTGAACTACTAAACTTAAAAAACCGAAATTTATGGATTAGTAATAATAATAATAAATACCAAAACTGTAATGGTCATGAAATGGATAGAGTGACCATTAACAGTATTTGGAGGGCAATAAGGAGTAGAACATTTCAAAATCATGTTCTTACATTTATTCAGAAGTTTTAAAGCTTGCTGTTCTGCAATTCTGTAATACAGCAAGTGACAGAGTATCAATAGTGCTGAAATAAAATTAAAAATATTTTAATTCTGGGATTGCACTAAGAAGTTCTGGAAAAGTTCTCAATAATCGTCAGTTTTAATGAAACGAACATATTCTCATCGTGCGCAATCTTTTAATGTTTCAAATGTACGCGCGTAACAGGGCTAGCAACCTAAATATGCTAATTTCCTTTATAGTTTTAAATTTCTCTGACGTATAGGGAACCGTTTACATGAAGTGGCTGCTCGGATCGCTCGGATCGTGTTCCGCTGTTTTCCTGAACGAGCATTAGTTTAAGCATCTGTGGTTTAAGCTGTGCAAAGTTCGAGCATGGCGCAAGGCGTGTCGTAAATCTTGTAGACTTTGACATTTGAAGTCGTGTGAAGTTGTGTAGGTCAGTTGATAACGGTTGATAGTAGTGGTTGGGAGTCGTATGGTCGGCAAGGAAGGCTAATACGGGTTTCTAGAGAAATGTCAGTTGAGACTCATTAAATACTCCGCACCCTTAGTTATTAAAATCGTTAATGATATAGACAGCAGCTAATATTATGCAGGTTCATTTAACTGCATGAAGATTTATTTGTACTGAGGTGTTTGTATAGAGAAACCGCAACCTTATCTTGCAGGTGACAGCTGCTGTAGATAATAGTGAACGTACGTAACATGGAACCAACTGTCCAACAAGTAGAAGATTTGAGAACAAGATTTCTTCAGAAGCTTGAAAATGAAGGTACTTCTGATCCAGGTATGACATTTACTTAAAATGCCGTCACGGTTAAGCGGCAGTATTATGCCGAATAACGTCGGCCTTGGTGTGTAATCTTGAAATAGTCTAATAATCAACAGTGTTCACTGTAAATTGAAATCTTTAAAAGGCATGGTTGGTTATTTAATGACACAGTCATTAGCAAGACTATCAGCCTATGGAATAAGTGAATATTACAAGAAATGATAAATTCAGTAACTAATTTCATGGAGTTGAGTCCTTCTTCAGAACCCTCTGCTCAGCTACTCAAGGATTTCCCAACATTTTATTGAACCAAAGGTTCATTACAGTGCTCACAAGAGCCACCACTGATGCATACCTTAGCCAGATAAATCCAATCCATTTTTTGTGAAATGCATTTTAATATTATCCTCCTGCCTATATCTAAGTCTTTCTATTGGTTTCTTTCCTTTTAGCTCTCCCACCAAAATTATGTATTTCTCTTCTATATTCTTGATACATGCCTTTTCTGTCTCACCCTTCTTGACTTTCATTCATTCATCTGTACTCTATCAAGACAACAGGTCCACAGTCTCTTCCAAAACAGTTCCTCCACTTGATGCGATCTAGAGCTTTCTCCTTCAAAAGAAAATATCCTCTTCTGTCCCCAAGGTCATCCAGCATCTTCTTACATCTTCTTCCTCGTCTTCTGGTCACTTCTGTCCGCCCCTCTATCCTTCCTACAATAACTTCTTTTAGAAGGCAGTTACCGCGTAAGATATGACCAATCCAATTAGCCTTCCGTTTTCTTATTTCGTGCTTCTTGACATAATCATTCCAATTATATTTGGTGAAGAGTACTTGTTATGAAGCTCTTCATTAAGCAGTTTGTTCAGCCTCCTGTTATTTCATCCCTCATATCTCCATATATTCTCAGTGCCCTGTTCTCAGACACACTCACTTTGTGTCAGACAAATTTGCACACCTGTATGAAACTACAGACAGCATTTTAGTTATGTATGTTTTAAGCTTCATGTTTCTAGACAGCATACAAGCAGACAAAAGTTTCTGAACTGAATGGTAGGAAGTATTACCCAAATTCCCAAATGAATTACAGTTAACAGTTGTTTAGGATGACGTACATCATCCAAGCAGTAAATATGGCCCATGAATACTAAAAGGAGCATTTATAAGGGAGTGTAGATTTATAAGATTGACCTGTCAGAGACTCCGGTTGTGTATTGTCAAGATGACTGTACAATCAGATGCTTGGACAAAAGAACACCTGATGATGGCCCTGTACGGCCGAAACAGTTTGTGAAAGTGAAAAGGAGAAGGAGAAAGTAAATAGGTTGCACTGTGGACGGATCTGTAGTTTGTGGAGAATATATTAATGCAGCATGATGCTTAAATACAATATTATAGATAACATTTACTTGAACTACTGAAGTATTTGAAGTATGTCACAACTCAATCACCTTCATTCTGCTTTCTCACAAAGCTTCATCTTCTTTGAGCCATCAGGGATACACTTGAAGATGTGCAAGAAGCTTTGATCCCCTTGGTCAGTTTTTACACATAAAATGTCTGTGTAAAATTCTTATACGATTTTAAGCCCATGTAAGTTGTGAGCATATTGTAAATAGCAGATAAGAAGGTTTAATAAAGATAACTTTGTATTTTATCATTATTCTACTTGACTGTATTTGTAATTTGCCTTAGCCTGCAATTATTTCTCAGTTCTGCAACTGAATAAGAACCACATCAAAGTTGGTGTTCATTACTGCAACAATAAGGCTTACTGCATATGTCAGAACTTTGCTGCTTTTCACTGACATACTTGTAGCCCTATTCAGCACATTCCTAAGTAGCTGTCAAAATGGAAAGGAAGTGGATAGGAAGAGGCAGTGGCAGACCTGACCTAGACCACCCCACCTTCCCATTACATCATATCATATGAGTCAGTAGAAGAGACAACATTTGAGGAAACATTGTGTGATATGGCAAGCAGAGTTGATGTCTGTGCAAGGATAACTTTGTTTTGGAATAAAGACATCTGAGACAGTTTAATCAGGAGAGACAAATAAAATGACTTCCTGACACCACCAGAGCTTATCTGCCCCCTGTGGAGTCATATAAATACATAATTTATTCACTGAGAGTACATTCTTTTAATAACTTAGGGACAATCACAAATTGTCCAACAAGAATATGAGTTTTTTAATGTGTTGGTAAAATCTGAATGAAAGATGGTGATTGAATCCTGTTGTTATAACTTCAGTGATCATTCTTTATTGTGACAAATGAAGGTTCCTCATCGTCATCATGGACTTCAGTGTTAAATCATTAAGATCTGTTCTTATGACTTCCCAAGATATTCTTGGTTGCCCCAAGACCTGTTGGCCCTTTGGTTTGTTGTGCAACACCACTTGTAAAGGGCATTCTCTTTCTATTTGTTCCATATTATTTATCCAGTTTTGTTGCTATGCTTGTGTCTCTCGTAACTATATTTGTAACTTTAAGTCTTTCTCTTATGTCTGAATTTGATTGATGAGCTAATCCAATGAAAAGGTTGCTTTTACATTTGTTTTGCAAACCTGTCAAGGCATAAAAATGATCAAAGATTCTATAATGATTCTGTATAATAAAACATCTCTTATGTTGAGTATCTTTATCGGAGATTAAAGACAGCACATCCTTTGTAACAGTGTATGTAGTCAGTTTTCATTCCCATATCCTTCTCCACACACAAATGAAGGTCACCACATACTTGAGGCAGAATGCTCATTGCCATTCATACCCTGTCGTTTTGCTCCCATCCACTCCCCAACATTGTGGTTTTGAAACATTGCTTGGCAACATTCCTGCATGTAAGAGGCATTTGAACTTTACCATTGTCTGTCCTTGTTGTGAGTCTGTATAAATTGTCCTTGGCATGGTGTGGTATAAATGTCATTATTGAAATTGCTAACAAACATCTCCACTCCATCATGTGTTTTCTTCATGTCATTGTGCTTAATAAACTAAGCACAGGGTAAACTTTACTTTTACCTAACCTCTGATCTTTGTTCATACATGTTTGTTCACTGACAGGAGACTTGACTTGCTTACAAGATAGAAAGTAAAAGTAAAAAAAAGTAAAGCTATCCCTGTAACAGGCCATGAAGGCCCATAGGGTTGGACGTTGAGGGTCCCATATTATGTAGACAATCAACTCAAATATGGCGGTAAGGTTGTCAGCCTTACGCGCTGGCCGCGTGTCACTCTCCATGAAAATTATTTAATTAATTCCTCCTACTCATTTCTGCTAGATGCTGAGTCAACCCCAGGGCCATAGTGCAGCTGGAAGGATTAGGTCAATTGAAAAAATCCAATGACCTCATTGGGACTTGAAGCCATGACCTTCTGGCTTGTAGCATAGCCCCTCAACCAACTACACTACTGCGTGCCCCCTTACAAGATACAAAACAGAATTTTACTTGTAATCTATATATATGGTATGCCAAAAGTCCCTGGCCATAGGATATTTCAGTTATTTGGCAGAATACAGAAAATTGTAAAGAGGGAAAGGTTGTTTCAATTTCCAGTATCAAGTGCTGGAACCATTCACCTAGGATGAGTTCCCCCTACTGTGAAACATATCACCTATTCACCGCCATCATGTCACCTTAGCTACGTTGCTGTAACTTGTTACTAGAGATATACTATTCCTCAAATGCACGTAATGTTCCATTGGCCTTTTGGATTATGTGCTGTGCACTATGTTGCATCATATGATTTGACAGGTTTTGATAAAATAACATGCACAGCGAACAAGTAATTGAATAATATAGAACAATTTTATCTGTATTATTTTACAGAAGGGTTTCATCCTGTTGACCTAGCTCGAGTGAAGAACAGTGATGACTGGTTGAAGCGATTTCTTTTGCACTCAGAATTGGATATGCAACTTGCATTACAATTGCTTTGGGACACTTGTGAATGGCGGAAGAAGTTTGGGACCAATGGTAAGTAATGCATACAGAAGGTAAAATGTTTTTACTGCTCATAAACCTCCCAGGTAGCCCTGTTTGTTGCTTAGCTGTGGGTAGCAGTTTCTACTCTCCCAAGTTTTCAGTGCCTCCCTATTTGCACCTTCTGTCACTAGAAAATCTTTTGGGAATTAGTACAAATATTATGTTTTTGGGCATTATACATTGTTGTGTCTTTATCTAAAAACCATCCTGTGTATTTTTCAAAACAACAACGTTTCGGAGCTGGATTTTGTCTCCATCATCAGGTAAAACCTACTCAATTTGGCCCAATCGATAGAGTTAGTCCCTATCTCTGGACCAAAACACAGTGTTTTGAAGACTGGATTCTGTCTCCGTCATCAGGTAAAACCTACTCAATTTGGCCCAATCAATAGAGCTAGTCCCTACCTCTGGACCAAAACACAATGTTTTGGAGACTGGATTCTGTCTCCGTCATCAGGTAAAACCTACTCAGTTGGGCCCAATCAATATAGCTAATCCCTATCTCCGGATGGTTTTTAGATAAAGACAGGATGATGGATAATGTCCAAAAATATAATTTTTGTACTAATGTGCCATTGTCACAAACATTTAGATCTTATTTATTTGGGAATTATTACACGGCATCACGGGTGAGAATCAAAAAATTTATCAATAAAACTCCTATGTTCACTTCTGGTCACATTGTTTCAGAATTTTTGGTAATTTTCCTTGTTTTGATGTGATTATCAGTTCCTAATTATGGAAATGCTTAATTTCAGAAATCAGTGAGAATAATGTAAAGATAGAATATCTACAAGATGGCAGCTTGTTCGCTCATAATAAAGATAAAGATGGAAAGTTTCTTCTCATATTTAAATCTAAGAAACACGTGAAAGGTCAGCGAGATATGGAAGAACTGAAGAGATGTGTTGTATATTGGTTCGAAAGGCTGGAGAGGTAATAACCCATTTGGTATGTTGCATATATGTACCCGAACCTGTCAGTATCAGACTTGTTTTTAAAAAGTAAATTTTGTTACTTAGAGTTTAAAGTAAAACTGTCCCAGTTCTTAAGTAAGCACCACACCCTTAAGACTTACAGAGGAGTTAAGGTAGAGCTCCATGCATTCTTAACTTCGGCACTATATCATGGTGAGTTTCAGCATCAGGCCTGAGCCACTTTAAGGTAAAAAGGTAAAGTTATCCCTGTAACAGGTCGTGGAGGCTCATAGGGTTGTGAGATGTTGAGGCTCCCACATTTTCTAGGCAGTCAGCTCACAGATGGTGGTAAGATTGTCAGCCTTAGGTGCCGGCTGCCCTTTCCCCCCCCCCCCCCAGGAAAATTGCTGGTACTCATTTCTGTTAGAGGCTAAGTCAACCCTAGGGCCATAGTGCAGCTGGAAAGATTAGGTCAATTGAAAAAATCCACCTCATCGGGAATTGAACCCGCGACCTTCCAGCTTGTAGCATAGTGCCTCAAGAAACTACACAGGTCTGGGCCACTTTAATACAGGGAAAGAATTTTCACATATTTTCTCATTAGAATTGAACATCTGCATAGAGCTCAACGAAGCACCGTAACTGGCTAAAATATCTTCTAGCATCATTTCTGATTTGTGTGGATCATTGAATGTTAGTTCTCCAATTGCTTCCCTCTTCCAGCATTCTCTCCTTTTTGATTTATTTCCTGCCCATTCATCCCTTCTTGACGTCTTCCAGTACCAGGGTAAACCATCTTGTCCAGTTTTTGTTTAAAATTCTAATTTCTCTCTTGGTATCCTTGTTGTATCCATTCCTTGCACATGGTCAAACCACCATAGTTGATCATGTTGAATATATATTACAGATTTTAAATTATTTTCAGGCTAGGTAATGGTAATCAGATCAGCATCTTCTTTGATATGGCTGATAGCGGAATGTCAAATATGGATATGGAATTTATCAAGTATCTGATTAGCTTGTTTAAGATGTATTATCCTGATTTCCTTAATTACATTCTGGTATTTGAGATGCCATGGATTTTGAATGGTAAGTAGTCTTTGCTGCTGATGAAGTCATATTTCTGTCTTTTATGAACAGGGATGCCATTTTGACTTTATGTTCTTTCTGGTTGTAGCTGCCTTCAAAATTATAAAATCTTGGCTACCAGCAAAGGCAGTTCAAAAAATCAAATTTGTAAATAAATCGAACCTGAAGGAGTATGTTGACCCTGATCAAGCCCTGAAGTGCTGGGGAGGCCTTGATGATTACATATTTACATTTGTTCCTGAGCAACGATCAACAGTGCCAAATGATAGATTTGATGATAGCAAGAAAAAGGTATTACATAAATATACTACATTAAAAAATTTTAAATTATTACTTAAATGAAACAGAATGCAGTAAGGTAAGAACCACAGCCTTTAGAATGTTAACCAATTGATTTTGGACTTATGAAGCCCATATTTTTTGTCTTTGTTATGTGAAGAGTGGTCATCCAATAGTCTTCCTAAATAGAGGAGACTTTTCCAAAGTGTATGAAGTCTGACACACACACACAGGGCATCATCAGCACACATACCTGGATTGATTGGTACCATGTCAGGGACTTTGCCTGGAACCAATCTGTATCATTGCCCTGCGACGAGCTGATCACCCATCCAAGGAGTCCTACCGTATGTCTTAGATCTAGAAAAACCAAAGTGAACGAAGAAGTCCATGGAGGTAGGCCTAGGCCCACTGGGGCTGTAGTGCCGAGGAAAAAAAAAATCTGTATCATTAAAAATGCCCATTTGTATAAGTTGCTCAAGTTAGTTTATGATACTGTGCGACAATATAAAAAGAGATCACAGATGATGGAAAGTCCCCTGAATCTAGTACCAGTAATACTGAATACATATTTACAAACTGATAACTCTCCCTCTTGGATCTTAGGTAAGACAGTAATTTTGAGTTAGGGTTAGATTATCAGGTTTGATATTGTACAAAGTTTTGTCTTCTTTTAAAGGGGTGTAAGTATCTGTAACAAAAAATGTTTATTGTTTCTGTCAACACTAAAATTCTTTAAGAGGTATACAAATGAATGTTTACATTAATGTCTTGACTCCTAAAGGCATGAAATGTTTCAACACCTTTAAGTTTGATGACTTTAATGTAAACATTCATTTGTATACTCCTTAAATAATTGTTGAAACAATAAATATTTTATGTACACAACAGAACAGGATTCAACACACAAGGAATATGTATCATAGTTTTAATTTTTGAAAATAATGAGGTTAAAGTGAAGTTACTTGTACTTATGTGGAGTTTTTAGGAATGTGCCACTGTGCTCTAATATATATTTTATCACTGTGTGTAGGTTCACTTTGCTGATGGATCACCATCAGTAGAACCATATCCTAGTAGTTTTGGTGAGGCAGCAACCAGGAGTGATGGATCAGCTTTACAAAGTGAGTACAGTTAATCATTAATGTTCTTTTCACTCTTTTATAGTATTATGGCTGTAGTAAAATAAAACATGGTTTATGCATCTTTTTGAAACAACTCATTATTTAACACAGTTTGTCTTTTTATGTAGATTCATCCCTAATCATCCATCCACCTGATGTTATCTGCTTTAGCCAAAAATATGATGAATTGACTGGAACTGTTACACTGACCAATAATGGTGACAAAATAATATCGTACAAGGTATGAATGGCCTTAAATTAACTCTTTCACAGTCAAATGCTTGTGTGGTGTCAGGTCAAGTATTTTCGCAATATTTAAAAAAAGAATCCATGGTAGGTGTTTTGAATGGACTTGGTGCCAAGGGATGGCCTGTACTTTTCAATGTTATTTGTAGAAGAGGAAGGGGGCATTTTAAAACATAGAGAGTCAGGATAGCTCATTTGGTATAGCAATGGACTACAGGCTGAATGGCCAGGGCAAGATTTTTCTCTTCTGCGCAGCATCCTGACTGGCTCTGGGGCCCACCCAGCCTCCTATCCAGTGGGTTCCAGTGGCTGAAAGATTAAGATAACCACTCACCTTTGCCTAGTGCCAAGGTCAAAAATGCTGGAGCTCCACTCACCCATATGTCTTCATGGCATAATGCTCAATTAGTTAAGCACAGAGACAAATTTACCTTTACCTGGTTTCGAATGTTTTAAACCCTATATTTTCAGAATATTTGCCTTTGGTAGAATATCTCATAAATAAAAGACAGGACAAGATGCTAATTAAACTGCTGAAATAGCTTGCAGATTTAAAATACCGTAACTGAATGTATTTTAAGTCCACCATTAAATATGTATAAAATATAACTTCTTTGGTTTCTGTTTCCTGCTGCAGACCTGTGTAACAGAGAAAAACAATTGATATTAAGTTTACTCCATTTTGCTGCCAATGTGTATGACAGCCATGGCTATTAAAGTTATGTGCAGTATTAAGAGTACAGCCTTTTCTAATTACATGTATAAGCTTTAATTTCTTAATTATAATGTTTTTGTTTAAGTTTTAGCTACTATATAAAGTGATTTTGAAAAGGAAAGCAACCATATACCACGAAAACTGTGGGTACTTCTAGTAAAGTGAGTAAGTAAAGGTATCCCTGTAACAGGCTGTGGAGGCCCATATGGTTGTGAGATGTTGAGGTTCCCACATTTTCTAGATAATCGGCTCATAGATGGTGGTAAGGTTGTCAGCCCTATGTGTTGGCCGCCCTTTACCCCCAACAATATCCCTGGTACTCATTTCTGTTAGAGGCTGAGTCAATCCCAGGGCCTTAGTGCAGCTGGAAGGATTAGGAGAATTGAAAACATCCAGTGACCTCATCGGGGCTTGAACCCATGACCTTCCAGCTTGTAGCATAGTGCCTCAACCAACTACACTACCACGTGCCCCCATGGTACTTCTAGTACTGTGATAAATACAAAAATATACAAACATCCTTCACTGAAGCCCATGTTTTGGCTGTTCATGAAGACTGTTAATGCGTTCTTCTTGTGTTTCATCGTAACAGAATCAGTAACACACTATTTGTGTTAAAAATTACAGATCAAAACCACATCTCCAGAAAAGTTCAGAGTGCGTCCTAGCACTGGTATATTGGTTCCAGCAGCATCTGTCACTATCAGCGTTGTGCTTCAGCCAGACTTTCAGATCCCTGCTCTCTCAAGAGACAAGTTCCTTGTTATGAACTTCCCTGTTGACTCAGCAGATATGACTACACAGGAATTAGCAGAGATCTGGAAGGTATGATTCATCAAGATTTAAAACATTTTTATATATTATTAAAGATGTCAGATAGGTTTACACTTAATTATTGCAGTTACTGAAAGATTTCAGGCAAAAGAAATGTAGAATACAACAGTAATACTTGGAATAAGCATGTGTGATCAGCAGTCCCAGAACAGACTGTGAGTATGTTCACAGTCTTATGAAGTAACTAACTGCATGAAACAGATTTCTTGTTGAGAAATTAATCGTTGCTCAGCTAGTCAAGAAACTTACTTCATTTTATGGAACCCAAAAGTTCATTATCATCTTCAGAAGAGCATGCCACTGATTGCAGCTGAATTCGGTCTGTATCCTCCCATCCTGTTTCCTAAATATCCATTTTAATAGTATCCTTCTGTCTACACCTAGGTCTTCTAAATGATCTCTTTTCTTAAATCAAAACTTTATATGGATTTTTCTTCTCACCTATGTGTGCTACTTGCCGCATTCACCTCATCCTCTTCACTCAACACCCTGACAGTATTTGGGGAGGATTACAAATCAGGAAGCTCTTCACTTCAGCTTCTCTTCCCCAGACATCCTCATTCTCTTGTTCCCTTAATGTTAGAGACCATGTTCCACACCCATACAAAGGAACAGGCAAAATTAAAGTTTTGTGTATTTTAATCTTTGTTGTAAAGATTGTTGTCAGTATCCATCAGTCAGATTTATGCAATCCTTTCATCTATGTTTACAATGAAATCCCCATTTACGGTCTCCTTGGAGATCAGCGGATTTTGATGCTAAATTGGGAAAAATCTTATGTGGAGTAAGTTTAATGCTGATATTATTGACTTCCAATCACTGAAATTGAATGTTGAATCTGGGAAAATCCTAAATTGTTCGAATGCTGTGTGGGGGGTTTGACTGTACATGAATGATCTCAAAGGATAGCATGTGGGTCGTTCTTTTTTTCAGCAAACTTCAGGGAAAGCAGTAGAACAGCGCCGTTTAAGGTGCAGTCTTAGTGCACCAGGTGTTATTAAAAATGGCAATGTGTGTGGATCTGCCAACTCTGTGGATGCAGACCATCAGGTAGCACAACTGATTTCGGAAGTAAGTAGAACTCTTCATTAGCTATGATGCATTTGTAAGATAAATGAAGTGTCCGTGCTCAGTAACAATCACAGATATACAGTTGGCCTTGTTATAAAAATTTAGTTTATAATTACTTAACTGGGCCATGCCATATGAGGATAGTACCTCATCAAATTATTCCCTGCGCTCTTGTTTTCCGCATCATTTTGTACTCATTACTCACTACTCATCTCATCCAACACTATAAATTCTGAGCTGCAGGCAGCACTGTTAAACCATAAATAAATAATTCTCAATTAAGGTGTATACAGACCACAGCTGAGCTAGTAAATTCAGTACAGCAACTGGATGTGGGCTGGATGGCTGAAGGTTCACAGTTTGAGTCCCAGCTGGGGCAGGATTTTTTCCTGTCAGGCTGGTTCTGGGATCCCCCACCCCAACCTCCTATCCAGTGGGTACGAGGAACTCTTTCCCTGCGGGTAAAGCAGCCACGGTGTGAGGCTGACCACCCATCTCCAGCTAGTGCCGAGGTCAAGAATACATGATCTAATCATCCACTCCCCCATATGTCTCCATGGTGTAGTGCTTAATTAGTTAAGCACAGGGACAGCTTTACATGTTACAGACCATATTGATTTGTACATCTTTATAATAGTACTTTCATAATTATTTTTTGACATAATGGAACCATTTAAGGGTCATTATTTTAAAGCAAGTTATGGGTAAGAAAAGTTTCAGAAATTATCTGAGAAGCTGAAAACCAGGAAGTTTGAAATTAGAGAAAGTGATGTCTATTGTTAGACATAATTGCTTCCTTCCAAATTCTTTCAAAATTCATCATTTGCATATCATTCTGTAATTTAGTCTTGAGATACTGACAGTGCAAATTAAATAAACCACAGATAATTAAATGTTGTGTTTGGCTTTAAAACATGAATCCTATGTATGTTTATGTGCAGGTGTCACGGTTGACAGAGTGCCAGTCTAAACTTCACCTTGAGATACGGCGAACACAGAAATTACAGTGGCTGACAATCATAATAACATTACTTGTTGGTGTAGTTTTAATACACTTTTTCACTGAAGACTCCCACGATTTCAGTGGACATGTGTGCTTCCCAGAAGAATGACTAAACACAGTTAATAGATAAAGATAATATTGTTCTTGCAGGAACTCTCTTTACAGCCATGTTAGTTGTAATGGCTTATGCTTTTACTGGCAGTGTCAGCTCTCTGTATTAGACTTCAGAATTTCTAAATCATGGCCTGGAAGAGACTTATTGATCATTCAGTCCAAAGGGGCTGAATTAATAAGAAACTGCAACACTAAATAAGGCCTACACTATGCTGACACTACAGTGGAATATAACACACATCACCTGATATTAAAATCTTTTGTTATCTATTTATATTGTTGATACTTAATGACTTGTTCATAAGACCAGCGTGTTTCCTCTGTAATAAAAATATAAATGTTTGCTACTATTACTATTTTTATATACTAATATGAATTTCTATCTTCCATCTTTGTTGAATAGTGTGTGTGAACTTCCATTTCTGTGATGACAGATTAGTTCTGTAATTCAGATTATGTTGTATTTTGATGTTTGGTATATTTATTTCGAATTATGTCAGGAAGCATCATGAATTATTCCATTCAGAGCTTCATAAAACTTCATTTTACAAGTGTGTTTTTGTAAATAATAAAAAGAATTGTAGTAGTAACTGAAATGGGAAATAATACGAAGTTGGAAAACACAAAATTGTAAAGGAATCTTGTTGGGTGATATGATATTATCTTGCAAACTCTGGTTCTGTAATGATATAATTAATTCATGGGATTAGTTATACTCTTATAGAAGTAAACTTTGTGAGACAGTATACATGAATCCTTTACAGTTGTAAATGAAAGCTTTACACTTTGTGCAATAAACAGTAAATAACCAAGTACCTACTCAAAATAATTTATACTGTAAATAAATGAACAGTTAATTGCCTGTAGATTTCCAGTTTTTTCTTTCAATGAAACATAATGCTATACAATTTGTTCTAATGTTGCAGACTGTTAATATGTTAACAGGATAAAATCCTGAATAAAAATCAAAGCAATTTTAATACATTTGTTAACATTCCAAAATTAATGACTGTAGATATTGTAGTCTATTTTGGCTCAAATATTGAATTTATTATTTTATCTTAAGTGAAAGGGGACAAATAATTGCTGTTATATGATATGTAAAATGGATAAACGGGTATGAATTACTGACTAAAAATAATGAACACAAGGAATATAAAATATGGTAACCAATGTTCAACCTAAAATCTCCTTGAACACTCTTATAAGCAACAATGAGTTGGTCATAATTTGCCAGTTTGAAAATGCTCTGAGGTTGTGAGGAGATTGCAGTATTATTTTAGGTATCATTTCATAAATTAATTGCTGAGAATAAAATAAAATGGGGTTAATGTATTCCAGTCCACTATTGATATCTTACAGGGGCAGATTACTCTCATTATATAAGGGTGCAAAATGTAAAGGCTTGTATGAACTAATCCTTAAGTAAGCATAAATAATTTAATCTTAACAGAATGTCTTTGGACTCTAAGGAGTGAAAGTATATTTCAGTGTCCATGTGTGACATCCAAAATCAATTTGTGTGATGCATTATGGAATTCCTCAACCTTCAGATAAAAGCTTCAAAACTGTTTATTAATAACTTAAGCCCAAGGCTTGAAATGAGTGCTCATGTTTGTAAATGTTGAAATATATGCTATTACATGTGAAGATGAAAAGTAAAAATCATTTGGAAGTTGTGCTCAATTTCGCAGCTACAGGCACCAAGACTGCAGTTTAAATTGAATTTACTTGAATACATAATGCTTCATGCGGACACTGGTTAATAGAATGTACATTTTTAATGTTAAGAAGCCTATGGCCAGTTTTCATGCATTTTGTATACAACCGGATGTCATGTTAAGAGCTCAGAAGATTTGTGATTTTTGAGATTCAGATTTTTTTTTCATAAAATAGTCCCCGTGTAGGCCTACTGTAAAATGAAATTACAAAAACATTTATGTAATATGTGCAATATTGTATTTTTAAGTTGACATTAAAGGTTATTAAGTGTGAGCCCCTTGTTCTTTTAAAGAGACATTCAGTAATTTCTGTATGCGTATTAGTGAACATTCGAATTCCCTTGACCTGGTGTTGCTGGAGATAAACTTCCAGTAACAAACACCAATAATCAGCACAGTAATTTGAGCAGGTGTTAATATATGCCCTCCCGTTAGAAACAGTAAGTTGGCTCGCCTGCACGTTCTGTCACGCACCGGTTAGTGTTCTCGCTTATTGAACGCGGCCAGGAGTTTGTGTCTATGATCAATACGCTCACTGCGCATGCTTGCTTTCGAAAACGAACTTCGATCGCCATATTGTCTCCTTGTTCACAAACAACGCCCTCCCTCGTAAAATTTGGAGTTACAAGGTATGTTATCTGTTTTATATTAGTAAAACTCTTTACTGAAACTCGGTGTATTTGTTGCATAATCTGCGGTGTCAGTTTATTTCCTTATTTATGATTATTGCAGCGCTCGAAGACAGTGATTCAAGGTAAAATTTGCAACATAGTCAGAGCCACGCTCACCCATCTTTTACATGGACTCCATGTTGATGACAGCGCCAACTGTGCCAATTTTGAGCAATTTTTGCCGTTAATGCCCCCTGTATTCCAAAATTGTAAGTAAGAAATAGAGTTGAAATTGTCCCGGTAGATTGCGTATCGTTAAGACAACTTGAAATTGTGGCTAAATATGTGTATTATCTAAGATTTCCTGGTGACCTTTCACATGCATTTCATATACGAACGTTACACTGAACTGGAAAGATACTCATGGCGTTGTAAAACTATAAATGTCTTTAGCTAGTTCTCGCAAGTGGAGGCGCTTTTGTGGCCCTCATGTTTGAATGTGACTTTCTGGAGGAGGCATATGATCGCTTTCACCATGCCTCGCATATTATTATTTATTAACATTAATATGAGTTCCCATATTGTATTACCCTATATTAGGTGCTTATCCTTGTTTTTTACAAAATGGCGGTCTAGAGTATGTTTTGTAACATGTAGTGACTGAATTCGTGTGGGTTCCTAGACCCATGAACAAGTTTGTGGAGTAGGGTAAGTACAGTGGAAAGTTTTATTATTTTGTAAGTGAATTAGCATGCATTGTGCTTAGCATGAATCAGTCACTGTGCAAATGGATAATGTGTGAACTTCTGTAGGATATGTTCTAAGCAAGGTTAGTTTGAATGTGCAGTGTAGTTTAGCATAGGAAGCTTTTTTAAAATGAAAAGTAAGTTGCACTCCCGGCATAGTTATTCTAAAAAATGATTAGCTATATAAATAACCTTTAAAGAACAGTTCATTTGTAAAATCATTCTGGGCACACAAATCAGAGGAGATGGCCCAGCAAAGGATATTCTGGGTGAAGCCTGTGTTTTTAAGAAATGATCTGTGCTGAATCATAAGTGTAGTAACAGAATTAAGAGGCAAAACACAATATAATCTATATAAAACAATAAGCAATGACCAGACTATGCAAATATACAGTCAAAGTAAGCAAAAGATTTATATTGCTTGAATACTTAAATGACAATGATACTGAAATTAGCACAGATTACTTGCAGCAAATATAATCAGATTATAATTCCATCTTGAAGTGCCACAAAGGATGCAATGAATGGACTCTTATGAATTACTGTATAGATACATATTATACATCTTACTGATGTTAAGGTATATAGAGGTATATAATGTATGCAGTCTACACAACAATATTCTGTATTTAAAAAACGAAGAAGACACTGCTGTATCAACATTTTGTTTATATTTGTTTTTACAAATGCAGCATGTTTCGACCCTTATACCGATCCATCATATCCACTAGTATTGAGGTTCATACTTCAGTGATGTTAGACATAATCACAGTACTGAGCCATTGCTGGTGGGTTAAATTATGATCTAATGGGAAATGCTATACACCATCAGTGCTTCCACCTTCATATATTGCCCTCCATTTGTCTAGCAACTCTGTTTCATAAATGTTGGTATTGAAAACCACACAGAAAGAGAATGTAACACTAGGCAGAAACGGGTATGCCTCAGCCACTATCACTCCCAGTCCATAGGACTTGTATCTAATGTCCTAGCATATTTGGACATACACTCAACTCTCGATTATCCGGGGGTGGATAAACCAGTTTGCGGCTTAACCGGGGCTTTTTTGAGGCTTATGTATTGTTTAATATTCATTCGCTTTTGTTTCACATGGTGAGTTGTAACACTATTTTCGCACTAATGTGACTCGAGCTCTGCATTTTTTGGTCCTGTTATGGTAACACAATGTTCTAGGGTAGGGAAAGTTTCAAGGACAGATACACCGTCCCAGTTAGTCTCTTTGTATCGATCTTGAAGTGCGTTAGAAAAATGTCAGGGTGTAAAAGGAAGCGTATTGTGTTAAGTATTCAACAGAAACTCGTGTGAGCCGGGCTTTGAAATGTTAAGCAGTGACGAAATCATAAGTTCAGTGAGGGTGCAGCCAGAAGAGCGGGAAGAAAGTGAGAATGAGGAAGAGGTGGCCAGTGCTGCTAGTAAGAAAATATCACATGGTGCTGCTCTTAATCATTTGGAATCCTTACTAGACTATCTTGAGAGTGAAGAGAACAGTTTATTAAGTGACAAGCTAATATTACGTAGGCTTCGTATGGATATCTGTAAAAAGGAAAATGCTGCAAAAAAGCAATGACAGTATTAAATTTTTTTAATTGTTAAGTGTGAATATTCGTAAAATGTGTTGGATGTTGTTGAAGACTGTGATTGAAATAACTAATTCATACTTCAGTGTAATGTAAAAAAAGTATTAAATAGGCCATGAGATGACATAAAAATGAGGTTGAATAAATTTAAATACAGGTAGGCCTATAGTATTATTAAGGTACATTATTACAGTACTACTTTTAATAAAATTTGTCTTAACCGGGTTTTCGATTAATTGTGATATCCATCCCCACGATTATCCCAGATAATCGAGAGTTGAGTGTATTTATAAATGCAGCTGTACACATTACAAGATTGTCAATGTAAAGTTTTCCACAGAATTTATATTATGATCTTAGCAGTGAGAATAAAACTATGTCAGTTATAGTCCTTGCATTTGAATATGTGATCTTTATTGCTGGTGGAATTTGAAGTAAAATCTTTATTGAAACCCTCTGTGTGCTCGTAGTCTGCAGAAAACAAAATCCAGTTTGCTGTTCAGGAAGTCTTGAATCGTTAACATATAATTTGTCATCATAAAATGTGTTCAAATGTTGGAAGACATAGTTTAAAATAGATCGTCCAAATCCTAGTGAGTTTCCTAATTGCTTATAGTACATACGACAATGTAATGGGAAGCACTCCTGCTTCATATTTGAATTTCAGCCAAAAGACTTACTCTACTAAGTGAATACATTCATGTTTTTCTTCCATCTCTCCAGCAAATACTGGAATGATAAAATAGGCCATGATCACTTACGTCTACATAGTTCTTTATTTTGTCACTCGTCCTGGCATTCAGTATTATAACAGAGGAAGCTAGCTCAAGCTGTATCTCTTGTGCCTTGTGTTTGGCAGGTTTCTGGTTCAAATCTCAGCCAGAACACTGGCAGTTCTCACTGGAGCTTTTCATGGTTTTGCCCAAGGCAGTATCTCAGATTAGGCCATTGCCAGATCATTAATTCACAAATAAATGTGACACCATGAGCTATGCGGTTTGCAAAGCTATATGGAATGAATTGAAGAAAAAAAATGTTAAATTCTCATAGGCTTTTAAGTTCCATCATGTCAGAGGCTACAACTTTTTTTTTAATATTACCATTTTATCTGAATGCTGTGGAACCATTTTGACCTGCCCACATAGTTCCATTGACTCCTGCAGATGTTGTTTCCTACTTTGTCTCACACTACGGAACATCTTTGTTGTAAAGAAGAGATTTGATGTTCTCAGCCTCTGTTTCCAGGCAAAGCTTACATTATGAAAAAATATTCGCAGATGCAAGCGAGCTGTCCGTTTGAAATAACAGAAATTTCTTTTTGAATATTGTCTCTCAGTTCTTGCGCCAAGTGAGTAAAAGTATAAACGACAAGACTTGTTCAGTTATTTTATGCTCAGTTACAATTTAGTTATTTTTGGGGAGGGGATATTTTCCTTGAAAGGCCAAAACTATAGATTGGGGGAGGGGGGAATGCTAAAATTATAATCTGTTAACATTAAGTCATATACAGCTCTTTGAAATATTTCTTCTATATTATTTGTCACATTAAATTATACATATCACAAAAACCAGACTTTTTGTGACTGCAGTGTTGGCTGCATTGTTGTTATGTGTGCATGCTCCACCTTCAGGGCACTTGTCTTTTACTGTTCCCAGTTCCAAATATTTGCTATGCAGGACAGTTTTACCAGGTTGTGTTGTCTGTAGCTGTGAAGTAGTGCTACTTCCGTTTAAACTGCTGTTCATTTTTATTGTTGTTATTGCTGTTTGTGTGTTCTGTGCAGATGTTTATGTACTCTGTTATATTATTCTATAATTTTATGGTTTTACTTGGTATGGAACAGCAGAGTAGCAGAGTGGTTCCCCATCCTGCTGTAGACATCATGTTTTGCCATTTGTATTTTACTTAGTGACACTGTCAAATAACTCGTTATTATATAGTGTCACATAATTGGGTGATGGCTATTGAATTGGAAGGCATATGGAAGGAAGCAGTTAGGGCCAAATTTAAGGTACAGTCCTGACGCGTGCCTGGAGGGACTAAGGAAAACCACAGAAATCCTCAGCCAAGATAGTGCCCTGGTCAAGATTTCATTGGAGCATCTCCTGTATACAAATCAGGCAACTTTTTGGTAAAATGGTAATCAAATTACAGCAGTGAGGTTTCACAAGAAGGTAAATGGAAAGGAGAAACGTAACGTATGGGAGTTCAAGACTAAAAGATTGTCAGTTTTCATATATCTCCAAATTTATGAGTTCAAAGTAGGTGGTCCAGATACACTTGGGAGGAGGAACCATTGCTACGGTAGTGTTTATATAATTGCATGTCTAACTGTTAAATTAATTTTCAGGAGCATTGGATGCTGAAGTCATGAGTGATGACAAGGAAAGAAAGACTGGTAAAATATTATGTATATCTTTTACAACATAAGTTGGAATATGCCATGTTTAAAATTATACAGCTGCATTATGAATTTTATATAATGATTAACATATCAGCCATAGAAACTGAATTTGTGTTACTGCACAAGCGTTACAGATATTTTTCTCCGCAGCCAGCCGTTCGGGTGGGCTTTCTGCAGTACAGATCAAGATGGAAGGCCAGGAAGCTGGTGAAACAATTACAGATATCCAGAATTATCTGGAAACATTTAATAAGGAGATTCAAGGAGGAGATCAGATAGTACAACATGTGACAGGTGATTATGATTTTCTGTTGTAATTGATAATTGGGGCTGTACCTTAGCTCAGGCAGTTAGCCACTTGCTTCTCACAATGGTGGACTGAGTTCAGATGTAGGTTGGGTCATGTGGGATTTATGGTGGACAAAATGGTACTGGGGCAGGTTTTCTCGAAGTCCTTAAGGATCCTCTGCCAATTCTCATTGCATGAACTGCTCCACATTCATCAGTCATTCTATCATCAGATGCTATATAGTCTACACAGACAACATCATTAAATAGCCAGTTAAAAAAAAAATAAAATATATAATTGTATTTTGGCTTGTCTGTTGCTCATTTTTCTTGACACGGTTATGTTATTCTTATTTTTACCTTTGTCTTCATTCAATTTATTAGTTTTACATAATTCAGTCTTCAGCTTTGGATAATATTTTTAAAGCCTGCAGAGATCTGAATTTGTGAACATTATAATTAATTAATGTGTCTCTTCAAATTGTCATTTGTCAGTGCTCATTATTGTATTCATAAAATTGCAATTTTTCCCAGAAGTTCAGCAAGTTGTGACTACTGACGACACTGCTGAAGAAGGGACATATTTTGTTGATCAGTCAGGGCACTATTACTACCAAGCAAGCAGTGATCAACAGCCAGTAATGACCGTTGTCTCGGGTAAGAATCGACACTTTTAGAAAGCTGTAATCTCTATCAGAATACACAGAGTTTCCACGCATGTTCTTTGCATTTTAAGTTCTCCTAGTTGTTACAAATAGATTCCATGAACATGTTATTAATATTAAGTAAACCTGTATCTCTGACATTAAGGGAGGAACATAAACTGAGGGTGTGAGAGAACAGGGTGTTGAGAATATTTGGACTGAAGAGAGATTAAGTGACAGGAGGTTGGAGAAAACTGCATAATGAGGAGTTTCATAACTTGTACTCTTCAGCAATCATTATAATTTAGTTTTAATTTAATTAGAATGATCAAGTCAAGGAGGATGAGGTGGACAGGGCATGTAGCACGAATGGGGACGAAGGAGCATGCATATAGGATATTGGTGGGAAAGCCAGACAGAAAAAGACCAAGGTGAGTGAACAATATTAAAATGGATCTTAGAGAGATCGGATGGCGTGGATTGGATTGATCTGGCTCAAGATAGGGACCAGTGTGAACACAGTAATGAACCTTCAGGTTCCATAAAATTCTGGGAAATTCTTGAGTAGCTGCATAATTGGCAGCTCCTCAAGAAGGGCTCAGCTCCATGAGTAAGTAAGTAAGTAAACCTCTAGCTTTAAATAGGATGTTTATATTGCTCCCTTCTGAAGTTGGCGCACGCAGCATCGAGGACTCAACACTTCTGCCATGTTGACTCAGATGCTATATTTAATTCAGAATTTTGGAATATACTATATATGGTCCAGATTCATATTAGATTTTATGTTCCTCTCTGCAGGAGTCAGTAGCTGTTTCTGTTAAATTAAAGCTAAATACAGGTTTCATGTAGCTGCCTGCCCCCCCCCCACATTTTACAAAAAGAAAAAGGTCTGGGAAGAATTATTCACCTACTTCTCTTTCACTATAGATCTTTATTGTGTATATGTAGGCAGGTCAGTAAAACAGTACTATAAACATACAGAGCACGACAGTTTTCTCAGTTATTTGTTGTAGTGTCATAATGTACATTTAAGGAACTCAGAAATCATTTTGATGGAAAATGTATGACGAGTTGGGCTTGCCTACACATAGAAAATAATGTAAAGGCCATTGTCTAGCAGTAGAAATAAATGCTTATGGCTGTTGCCAAGCAATGGCCGTTTCCTCTGTCTTTTGACTTTGACAGTACTCAGTCTTCATTATATAACTAATGTAGTAATGAAGTAGTTACAAGTAGTTACGAGTAGGAGAGTTGCGGCAGATGCACGCAAACAAGAGGATAGCAGTAAGCTGGAGGAGTACAGAAGAGTACAAGAAGTCACTCTATGAAGATTTAACATGGGATTTGAAGGCTTTATGTTGCTGTAGCACATTGATATTGCGAGAGTGTGATTTAGTGAGACTTTTTTATAATTCTTGTATTATAAATCCATGAAGACCAGTGCAGAGAAGCTGAAGAGATTAGCATGGAGTGCTTTGTAGTATGAAAATCAGTAACATAGTTGTAATTATTTATAGCTATGGCCTGTAAGTGGGGGACATGCGGTAGCGTAGTTGGTTGAGGCACTATGCTACAAGCTGGAAGGTCACGGGTTCAAGTCCCAATAAGGTCATTGGATTTTTTCAGTTGACCTAATCCTTCCAGCTGCACTATGGCCTTGGGGAGGACTCAGCCTCTAACAGAAATGAGTACCAGGAATTAATTAAATAATTTTCCTGGGGAGTAAAGCGCGGCCTGCGTGTAAGGCTGACAACCTTACTGCCATCTTTGAGTCAGTTTTCTAGATAATGTGGGACCCTCAGTGTCTCACAACCCTATGGGCCTTCATGGCCTGTTACAGGGATAGCTTTACTGCTTTACATTTTTTTATGGCCTGTAAGTATCCAATAAATCAAATTACCAATCCAAACCCTTCTTTAGTTACACTGGTACATGTGACAGTATCAGTCATAGAAGGAAGAAGTAGAAGAATGGACCCATCTGTAAACATTTTATTTTGCTGTGATCAAGAAGCTGCAACAGAGTCCAAATGACTAAAAAATGAATGATCATGTAAAAAATAATAAAATATGTGATCATTTTGTCAGCATTTTCTACAGTTCTGTACCTTCTTATTTGTACCAAATTAGAGAGTTCTGATATAAGTAATTTTACGTTCATTTGGAATGACCGAAGTCAGATTCATAGGTATTGTGCGTTTCATCTTAATGGTCTTTTCCAGATCTGTTGTAGGATTTGAGGTTCTGATGGCAGTGACAATGACAAGTATGGCCATCTGGTTTGTAACATTAAGGAATATATCACTTCCATCTTCAGGGTTGAAAAGTAAGCCAAGAAAGAAACCAGCAGAAGGTGAGCATGCTGTCTGCTTTTGCTGGTTTCTTACTTGGATGTCTCTTTCACCCTGAAGATGTTGATGTGTTCTTCTGAAACGCTGGGCTCTCTCACTGAATTACACAACTGGATCCACTCGGCATGGTGGCTACTGATTGGCCTATCGTAGCCTGTCCTTGGTGATTATGATGATGCAAAATTTGGTGGACTGAAGATTGGCAGGGGAATCCAAACTACTCAGAGAAAACCTGCCCCAGTGCCAGTTTGTCCACCACAAATCCCACTTGATCAGACCCAGGATCAAATCCAGGCTGCCGTTGTGGGAAGCCAGCGACTTAACTGCTTGAGCTATGGCACAACCATTTCAGATATCCATACTCTTCACCTCTGGCATAGATCCTTTCACCAAGCTAAAGTTCATTTGTCATTATCGTGTCATTCGTTTTATAATTTATAACTTTAATGTAGGATAACTACGAAATCTGGAAATTTGATTTATAACATTTTTTATGTTGGAATGGATGCCACCAGTTTATTTTCACTTGTACACCTCAAAAAACAACAAAAGGAGAAGCAGCTCAACAACAAACACAGATTCTTAACCAGCTGTGTAAAGAAGAAAAAACACTGCCTGGGCCCCCAAGGGCGACAGTCTACCCACTCTCCCTTTGATAGAAGGGCCACGAAGACACAAACCTTAGCAGTTTAAAATTCTGTATATTAAAAATTTTAGCAGTATTTTAACTCACCACATTTTAGCTTAATCTAAAATCTTTTTACATATAAAACTTTGGACAACTTTGAACTTGATGTACTATGATTTATGTAGTAGTAGTTTCTTCGAGTATTGTTATTTGCCTTCTGAAGATGGTCATTAATTGACCGAAACATGTAAAAGCAATCACTGAACGGTACAATCAGATCATTCTATAGTATTCACTTTTATCTTTAGGGGTCGCGAATGCCTCATCTGAAGTGTCCGATGGAAGTTCTGAAGCAACTTACGTTGCAATGCAGCCTCAGGAAGGTCATGTCGAAGAGACAATAACATCTATGGATGCTTCTGATGATGTAAGTAAATGTACATATTGTGTTATATGAGGTACTGTTTTAGTGGATTCCATTATATTATTAATTTATATTATTTCCTTGACTTAGTTTGAAGCTAGGCCGCTTTAAGTATGAGATGTGGGCCAGTAGGTTATTTCATTCATTATAACAATATCTGAAGCCTGGCACATAAAGAGATATTGACCCTCCATATATACAAGGCTTTTTCAACCAAGCAATTTAGCTCAAGCAGAAGATGCTCGGTTTGAATTTTGACCAGAATGCCAGTTATTCTGAGTGAGGTATTTTGTGCTGTTCCTCAGTCCATCCAGGCAAATTCTGGGATAGTAGCTTATATTAAGCCACAGCTGCTTTCTTCCAAATCCTTTCCAATTCATTATTTGCTGTCTTTAAATCATTTGACCCATATTATCTGAGTTACTGACAGTGTCATTAAATAAACAAAGAGGACAGTTTCAGTATAATTCTTCCTGAGGAGGATGACAAAAAAAGAGATTCAGTAGAAATTCACTCTTTGGGCATATTGCATCATCGGACCCTGTGAACTGGTCCGTCTGATCACTGTAAAGATAATGCTATGACAGATGTCGGACCCTCCTTTCTACCTCTCAGATCTCTCTCTGCGGAGTTGGTTCTTAGCAGCAGACTATATAATTACATGAGAGTGTCATGCACTTCTCAGTTATTCAGTTGAGTGTATGTCTTGTGCTTGCTATGCCCTTGTGAGATTGGGCCCTTGGACATGTTTCTTGTCAGTTTCCCATATACACTAGTCCCCCATTAATTCAGGGTGAATGGGAAATGGATTTCCTCAGATAATCAGGAAAATGAATATGTAACTAACTTGCGAATTAGGATTTGTAAAGCAACAGATACATTTGTAAGTGTATTTTACTCGACCACTATCAGTAGAAAACAATTTCACACAAAGTTTATCTTTTATCATGGACACACCATTCAGTTTTCTAAACAAAGCCGTGGTAAAATCATACAGATTTTGTCGGGCCCAGCACTCAAAAATGATTACAGAAGTTGCATTTTTCTTCAGTACCCTTTTGATTTTGAGGTTTAACCTTTACTGGCTGCCCACCACATTTTTGTGATGGCACATTCATGTTCCAGCTGGCCAAACATTACCTTTTCAGTGCGTATACCATTACTCCTTAATTACAGTGTGGCTACCATCTGTGTAGTACCAGGAGATTTATTTCTAGATGATGAACAAAGTAACTTTTATTTTTTCATAATGGCTTTTGCTTCAGCTGTGAAATTTCAGTCCTCCCTCCCAGAGAGTAAATTTGTTTGAAGTGTAACATCATGTAGATGCCACCAAGGATTTACTTGATTTTGCATGTCAGTGGTGAGTTTTGCATATTGCAGAAGCATAGTGTAACAAGCATATTAAATAATCAGCATAAATTATACGTTATGGAATGAAAATGATATTCATAGTTTTGATCTTCTTGAATTAATTGTAAATGTAGCAAAGAAACTTCATTTATTTCTGTTAAATTTAAATTTTCATCAGATTTGATTATCAGTTGTCATTTGTACTTAGAGCTGCTTTTGAAGTGAAAATTAACAAGTAAAACTAAATTATTTTAACATTTGTTTCATTATTTGCCAGCATTGTAACTTATTAGTTAGGGCCGCGCCATAGCTCAAGCGGTTAGTCGCTGGCTTCCCACCACGGCGGCCCGGGTTCGATCCTGGGTGTGGTCAAATGGGATTTGTGGTGGACAAAGTGGCGCTGGGGCAGGTTTTCTCCGAGTACTTCAGTTTCCCTTGCTAATCTTCATTCTACCTAATTCTCCATCATCGTAATTACCTGGGGCAAGTACAATAGGCCAATCAGTGGTCGCTGTGCTGAGTGGACCCAGCTGGTCTCCACCACCCACTAAGCGAATTAATGAATTAACTTATTAGTTATGTATTAGTTGTAATGCATGACACATTTGTTATACACTTCCTGAAATTTTCATTGTTTTTTTTTTTCTAACACAAGCATTGCTTACCAAATGTTTTACTGTATGGCACTTTGCCTTATTTTCAGGGCAATACAACTGGTGGTGAATCTACAGGTCAGATGATATTAAATGCTGGTGATGCTTATCAGACCGTTACCATTGTTCCATCTGACACAAACCCAGGGGAAGTGAGCTATGTTCTCATTGTTCAGCAACCAGATGATAAGGATGATAAGGGTGATGATCAGGACCTCACAGTGTATGATTTTGATGAAGGTGAAGAAGGTGGTATTGCTTTGGTGAGTACCGCTACCTTAGTCTGCAGTACGGTAGGTCTTTAATATGAAGCGGGCTTCAGGAGAGAGCTTCAGCACTTGTGTTATAAATAAAAACTGACATTTATCTAAGCTCATTGTGGTTTCCATATATCTTTGATCATGGGAGTAGTGCTCATTAAATTTTGTTGTTTGAATAAAATAATCGCAGGGTTAGAGAAACCAGAAATATAGAGCCTGTTCATAGTCATCTGTGGACTTCACCCTCTGCACCTATATGCTACAGCAAGGAATGTTGGTTTTACTGTAACCAAAATATTTTATAGAAATTTGTATGACATGAAAGTTACTTGGTCATATTGGGGGCATGATTATGTGCAAGATATAATGAGGGCCTACAGTATTTGCAGTTCACAAATAACTGTGAGGACAGTTTCTCACTTACTTACATGTGAAAATAATTAAATGTTTTGACAGGTGATAATAAAACTGAATATAACACTGTTAAAAGTCACTTATTCTTTGGTACTTTCAAATACTGCACCTCGATAATACTAACGTGAGGAAGGGCAGATGCAGATGACGATGTTTGTGTAAAATTAAGCTGATAATTAAATAATTTGTGGCAAGATTATTCCTAGTATGATGTAAATTTATTCTCAAAAATTTATAGAATATATCCACAAGAGAATAACTGAAAATAAACATTGGTAAAAATATTACAACATGTTAAAATATGTTTCATGTTGCATGACTTGGCAAGACTGGTCCTACACAAATGGATGAGTGTCTCTACAGTTGAATGTGAAATATTTTGAATTCTGTTGTTTCAGGAATCAGGAGATGAAGATGATAAGACCAAAATAATCAAGATTTTACCCAAGAAGTCTCAAACTGTAACTCAGGCCCACATGTGTAATTATTGTAATTACACTAGCCCAAAAAGGTAAAATTCGGAACCCGGAACTCAGCTCTTGAAACAGGCTTCCTGTTTGAATCCTTTGTGTATTCACTTATAGAGCCAGGATAGCACAATCGATATAGCGACAGGCTACAGGCTGGATGACCGAGGGGTTGAAATTTGAGTCTCTGTGGGGGCAAGAATTTTCTCTTCTCCAATTCGTCCACACTGGCTCTGATGTCCACCCAACCTCTTATCCAATGAGTACCGGGGGCTCTTTCTCCGGGGTTAAAGTGGCAAAGGCGTGAAGCTGACCACTCACCTCCAACTAGTGTCGAGGTCAAGAAAATGTGGATATATACATCCACTCCCCCATACACCTTCATGGCGTAGTGCTTAATTAGTTAAGCACAAGGGCAACTTTACCTTATATTCACTTATACCCATATGTTCAACATGAATATGGTTGAAGATCACTGAAGCAACATGTAGTGTTATTGTGCTACATTTAGACATTTTTGCGCCTACTGTGAAAGTAGCATATTGTGACATATGAACCCAGTGCTAGGTAGCGACTCGGTAAACACATTCCCAAGGCAACTGATACGCAGGCAGCAATTGGATAACATAGGTTGCTATGCAGTGGTGCTATAAATACGATAGAAGAAATGGTGTTTTCTATGGGTCCGCCTCCAGACTATATAAGTAGGGCAGGAGAATTGAAGGGCTACAACAGAGTAGAGCAGTTCAGTTCAGTTCAGTTGGAAGTCAGAATAGTCCCAGTGGAGTGTCCAGTCGGAAGAAGATGACAGTGTGTCAGATAGTGATTTGTGAACTGTTGTAACCAGTTGTATAAAAATCCTGTAAATTTGATCATCAAATTCAAAACCCATCTTATTAGTCACACAAACACTGGATATGTGACAGTATATATCAGAATAAGACCAAAACATATTTCTTGGGGTTGTGGTGATATAATGGGGTTTTATTTCTTCTCAGAATAAATTTCCCATTCAGATTTGTAAATTAGAAAATTAAAATCTAAAGGATCACATCAAAGCCTATTCAGCGTCCATGCCTTCATCCCAATTCACAGAGCTGTGAGCAGTATTAGGTCCTAATAAGCAATGTATATTGTTTCAGGTACCTGCTGTCACGTCACATGAAATCTCATTCTGAAGAGCGACCACACAAGTGTAGTGTGTGTGAACGAGGTTTCAAGACTCTGGCTTCCTTACAGAACCATGTCAACACTCATACGGGAACTAAACCTCACCGATGTAAATTCTGTGACAGTGCTTTCACCACTTCAGGTGAGTTAGTGGATTCATGCATGCATCATTTTCAGTTTATATATATATATATATATATATATTCATTCATTCATGAGTAATCTGTCAGATGACAGGTCCACAGTCTCTTCCAAAACAATTCCTCCACTTGATGGGGTCTAGAGCTTTCTCCTTCAAATGACAGTATCCTCTTCTGTCCCCAAGGTCATCCAGCATCTTCTTGCATCTTCTTCCTTGTCTTCTGGTCACTTCTATCCACCCCTCTATATATATATATATACACAGGGTGTCCCAGGAGGAATGGACCAAACTTCGGGAGGGTGTTCCTTATGTTAAAGTATGCCGATATAACCCAAAACACCTATGTCCAAAGTTGAACGGTTACGGAGATAATGGCCCGAGAAAATTGTGGTCTTCT